>NC_034605.1:48961258-48969937 GCF_900095145.1 Mus pahari | reverse complement strand
ACACACACACACACACACACACAGAGAGAGAGAGAGAGAGAGAGAGAGAGAGAGAGAGAGAGAGAGAGAGAGAGATCACTTGGAAATGGCTAGCCAGTGGTGACAATTTTGCTTGCACACTGTGGTATGTTACACCTCCATGTCATTGTGACAGAATCCCTCTCTTAGGGCTGTGGAGGTGGCATAGAAGCTCTCTGACTGGGTAGATGTGAGGATGCGAGCTTAGATCCCCAGCAGTCAGGTAAAAGCCAGTCAGGTATGGCACCCCCACAGAATCTGAACACGCAACTCTGTGCGTAGGAGAAAGATACAAGGACTGCTAGGGAAGCTGGCTAGCTAAACCACATTACTCTGAGAACTGTGGGTCCAAGGAGAGCCTTGCCTCAGTCAATAACAGGAGGGCAACTGAGAAAGACATCTGATGTCAACTTCCAGTCTTCGTTTACAAGTGCACACACACGTACACACCTGAGTGTACATCTGAACACACATGTCCAAACATGCAGATATTTGGGAGTCCTTTTTCACCTGTACATATGGGCATTTGAATGCATGCCCACATATATACAGATATGCAGATGTCCACATGCATCTATACATATATGTACATGGACATATGCACACACAGACACACAAGACATTCCTACGTATTCCTTTCTTACAGTTAATAAGGTAATGGGCAATCTGTAATAGGTTGCATAAGAAAGTTCCATGGAGGGCTGGAGAGGTAACTCAGCAGTTCTTGCATAGGCTCAGCACTCTGTTCTCAGTGTCCACATGTTAGCTAACAACTACCTGGAACTCTGGTTCCAAGAGATCTGATGCCCTCTTCTGCCCTCCAGAGGTTCCTACCTGCATATGGCATGCAGACTTACAAGCAAAAAAAAAAAAAAAAAAAAAACCTACCAATACACATAAAGTCAAAATAAATATTTTTTAGAAGATTAAGTAGGATGATGTCACACAGATTAACAGAGGAGGCTTGTGGGACAGACTTCACACAGACTTCACCATGACATCCTCTGATGTTCATTCCTTGTTTTCCCCCCCGAAACATACAGATAGCCTACATCCCCCCCCCCACACACACATTCAGAATGTGAGCAGGCTTGTGGGTTAGGATTTTGAAGACATAGTATGCTTCAGTCGGATAAGGGCAGCCATGAACCCTAAGAAGACAGCCAAGCAGCAAAGTGGGTCCTGGAATCTTTGCCTCAAGACAGCTACTTGCCAACTATGACGGTCACCATGAGCTAGCACGTGATGGTACCCTGGACTGCCATGAGAGACCCAGTGTTATAGAGATCAGAAAAGGCTTCTCTGGGAAAACAGCCCTGATGAGGAAGGGGGGAAAAAGAAGTTAATCAAGCTATAGGCTGCATATACCTGGGGTTGAGGACTCTAAGAGTAAGAGCTGGGAGTCAGGAAAGGGTATGGTGTGTCAGAAAATGAGAAAGAAAAGAATCTGCTGGAGCCAGAGCACACTAACGGATAAGAGCGAACTGAGGTAGGTAGAAGAGGACCACAGATGCCAGTTCATTCTTAACTACTATGGCCCCTGGCGAACCACCCTCTCAGTCCTTCCTTTGTGAACACCACCAAGTCCAGGCTGGTGATCATTACTGAATCTCATGCGTCTGTTGCTTACATCTCTCAGGTCATCGTTGGCTGTGTCATTATGGGTGGGACCCTGCTGCCATGGCTTGACTGTAGACTGTCCTCCTTAGGCTCGTGAGTTTAAATGCTTGGTCCCCGGATGGTGAAGTTGTCTGAGAAGGCTGTGGAACTTTCAGGAGGAGGAAACTTGCTGCAGGAAATGAGTCAGTCCATAGAGGTGGATCTCGGGGGTCTTACGGCTGGCCTCAGTTTCCATCTGCTGTCTCTTCTTCTGTTGAGACAGAAGGAGATGAGTCAGGGGCTCCTGCCACCCCTTGAAGCCACTTCCTGCCATCCCTTGCCTTCCCTTATGGACCATACGCCTCAAAATGAATCCCACCTCCCCTAAGTCACAATAACAAGAAAAGTCACTCACACCCGTGGCCCCTACACAATATGTTTCTGATTTTAAATATCTCAGTATGCACACAAATTTGTAGATGTATCTAGTATTGATGATGGTGACATTGCCGGTCTCTATGTCACAGTGGCTGGGCCTGGCATCATGATGATGATGATGATGATGATGATGATCATCATTGGGTTAGGGAGCAAAGAAGGATTCTTGGAGGCAAGTCATCTCCCTGGGACTTTGATTGTTACCACTGTAAGGCGACCTCCTTTCAGAGAGTCCTTCTTTCCCTGCACCCACTTTCCCCCCAGGTTCTTTCTAAGGATGACCCATTTCTAACTAAGATTTCTTGCAGATAACAGGTTGCAGGGAGCCCTCATTAAGGAGGAAAGTTTCTCCTTCAATGGAAATGACTAGAAGCTGTGAAAAGGCACAGTTTGAACTGAAGGCCCCCTGCCAGTACGATGACCCAGTTAAGAACCAAAACAAAGAGCAGATAAACCAGGGGAATGCACATGGGTCCCCGCCACCCACCCACCCCCCTCCTTCCAGCTTCTGCAGGTTACAGAGGACCCTGTGAGGTTTTTAAACATGGTAAACTAATTTCACTTCCCAGAATTGGAAGACGTCAGGCTCTACCACAAGGGTCTCCCTAAAGAAGTCAAGGTGTGATCTTATTCACACCAATGATGTGGGGTTTTATTCCTAACTAGTAAAGGCAGATGTCCCCACTGTGATACATACCTCTCCACCATCCATGGTAGGAAATAAGCAATGCCTTCTGCTGTCATCAAAACAGCTTGGCAATGATTCTCCACCTACTAATTTGGTGTTGCAACTACAAGAAAGATGGCTGTGGTATCAAAAGGAAAAGTGCTTTTCAGGGAAGTGGTTTTTGGTTTTGTCTTAAATATCTTCTGATTTATCCCCCTAATAATTCATGAGAATGAAAGAATAACTATTAACTTTCTGTTACCATAACAAAGCACCTGAAGTAACTAACTTAAAAGAACCAAGATTCATTCTGGTTCATGTTTTTGGGTCATTATTGCTTGTCCTTGTTATTTTGAGCCTGTGGCATCATGGTACTTTGTGACTGGAGTACGTGGCAGAGAGGATATGTTCACTTATGACAGCCAAGACACAGAGAAACAAGAGCGGTCATCATCCCTTTCAAACCATATGTACCCAAGGACCCAACTTCCTTCCAAGGACTCCTTAAAATGGTCCACCCTCCCTAAACCACCAAATTGATGGCTAAACCTTCAAATGGCCCTGGGAGGGACATTTCAGACCCAAACTATAGAAAACACCTCTCAAGGTTTGAAATCAGAGCTTAAAGCAAGCAGAGACAAGCATGAACTTTTTTTTTTTTAAGTTTCTTATTTCATCTTTTAAATTCTTGCAATTGTTTTTTATCATGCTGAGGGTTCTATATTTGCATTAGAACAAAAACACTCTGTCTTCCAACTGTCTGAACAACACTCTCAAGAGAAACAATATCAAGTTTATCTTGGGCCCTGGAAGAAAATAACTCTGACCCCCCCCCCCAAAGAGTATCAGCGACCCTGTTGTAGAAGTGTGTTTGTCTACAAAAATCACGACCATCACTTGTGTGAAGGCCACTCTCCACCAGCATGGGTGAGACAGCAGAAGAGTAGATTCCTTGGCACCTGAGTGTCAGCCTTGGTTGATCCTACAAGGCTTTCAGAAATGCTGGAGAAGAGCAGGCAAAGGATTTAACATGGTGGTGCTGTGGATTGTGGCCATTGGTGGTTAAGCCAAAATTCACAGAGGTATCATGGCTTGTGATGGATGGGTAGGTAAGAACCAATGGCAGAATATTTGAAAAGGAATCTTTACTCAATGGGCAGTTTCCTGTGAGCCACATTCATTTCCTTTAGCTTCCTTCTTGCCCTCTGCTCTCTAGATGAGAAAGAACCAACTCTTGCCTGGAATTCCTGGGCGCGAGAAGCCACTGAATAATTGTAGCCTTGGGATTTCTTTCTCTCCCACTAAGATATGAATTGTTGTTATTGTTGTTGTTGTTACCCTAGCAAATTGTCATCTTCATTGCAAAAAGTTACGAGTCACCCAATATTCTTACTCTCCTGCTGATGTAGTTAATGAATGCTAACCCTATGGCTATGGAGTCGGCTGCACGCTATAGACATCAATCTGAGGCCGGGGAGGTAGAGCTAGTGCTTCTTCTCTTCCTTGTTTTCCAGAAAAGGAGAGGGAAAGGGAGGGATCAATCAAAGGAGGGAAAAAAGAGAAGACACATGAAGTGAGAAGACCCATTCCCTACTGAGAGTTAAACAGTGAACTGAGGATCAACATGGTTTCCCTCCAGGTGGGGTCAGCCAGCTCAGCATCCTATAAACATGTTTCTTGTTCCCCCTATTCTCACACATTTGCATTTTTGCTAGTTCCCACCAATTACTGGGGGCTTTTTTTTTTTTTTTTTTTTTTTTTTTTTTTTAACATTTCATTGAATGCTTGTGATTCTAATATATTTAACTACTGATACATATTTCCATAGATAAAGTCAATATTTTTAATTGTACTTCCTGGAGAAATGTCATTAGCTTAAGACATCTGATTTTATTCTTACAGTGAGTTGGAGACGTCAAGTAAGTACAAATGCAGCACTCAGGAGACTGGTGATGGCTCAGTGGTTAAGGGCACTGTCTGTTCTTCCAGAGATCCTGAGTTCAATTCTCAGCAACCACGTGGTAGCTCACAACCATCTATACTGGGATCTGATGTTCTTTTCATATACATTAAATAAATAAATTTCTTTCAAAAATACAAATGTAGCACTCTTGGTTTTTCAAGGTGAAGGTAGTCGGAGAGTGGGCAGAACTGATAAGTTCAGTGATAGTTTTTAATGTATTTTTGTTTCTTCTTTGAGAATGTCATATGTGTAGATGATGTATTTTGATCATATCCACCTCCTGCTCCTTCCCACAGCTCCACCCAAGCCCCTCCTACTAACACTCCCTGCCCCCGCCGCTGCCAACATCCTGTCCTTGTTTGTTTGTTTGTTTGTTTGTTTCAAACCCGTGGAGTCCAATTAGCTCTACTTGTATGTGCACAAGTGTGGAGCCATGCACTGGAACACAGACACCCTACCAGGAATCATAGCCCTGAAGAAAATTGACAGACACTCCCACTCTCAGCAGCCTTCAGTGGCCCATAGCGCCGCCTCTAACGGCAGGGTAAACTCAGTACTTCACTTTTTTTCCATTTCTCCTTCAATTTGATTTTCCTTCCAATATTTTTATCTTAAGATCTGACAGCCTGTCAACTCGTTGTCCCATGTTTCAGGCTATTTCTTCTCCAAAAGGGCTTTCTCTCTATAGTCACAGGTGCTGCCGATAATGTGTCTGCCTGTGAAATATGATCCTTTTGTGTCATAAAATAAGGGCAAAGGTGCTTTTCATCTCTCAGTGGGATCACATCTGTCCCCACCCCGACCCTGAGTCCTAACACTCAACACCTCACTATTTTGTCCGTACTTTAAATATGGAAAAAGAGAAATGCCTGCAGGTTATAGCATTGTAGCGAGCAGTCTAAAGCCATTACCAGTCGAAAATGTTATTCACTAGAAAGACTTCCAAAAAAGCCTGACAGAATACCAATGTTCCAGGAAAGCCTGTTTCGTTTCAAACACCATTTGCTTTGTAATTCCTTAACAATAGTATCCATTTCTGTGGGTTTTGTAGCAGAAGATAGATCGGATAATACACCGGGGTCATGTAATATAATCCTGACAAATGTTAGAATAAAATCAATACGTGAAAACATTAGCTGTGCCATATTGGTGCAGAATGTTATTTGTGCTATTTCTGATTTAATTTGTACATTGAGAGAATGTTTTATACTCATATTTTATCTTGCCTTTTCTTGAATGCAACTTTGACATAAACTTAGTACTCCCCATGTAATTATAACCTAAGATGGCTTACCATTAAACTCCACTTGGGGTTCTTGGGGAAACAAGTAGATCTTATGAAATGACTTTTATAAGTCCTACTGACTCCTTTGGGGGAAAAGTGTTATGGAAAAAAGTTGAAAGAGAAGGAGGAAGAGGAAGAAGTGGAAAATGGAGAGAAGGTAGATGAAGAGGAAGAGGAGAAGGGACGGGAGGAAGCAGCAGACGGAGGAAGAGAAGGACCATTGTTGGCCAGGATTGATTTCTAAATACAGCTTTCAGAATTCATTTCATCAACTTTTTAGAAGGTCCGCTTCTCAGAAAAACACATCAGAGGCTTCCCCTTAGCATTACGGCACCCAGTGACTAAGTCCGGGCTCAGTGATAGGCAAATGACCAGGTATAAAAGGGACTAAGAGAAGGGAGAAGGGAGACAGGATTTCTAGGGCATTTTCTTTATTTTGGGTGTAGCTTCCACCTCTTTTACATAGACTATGTAGTCATCTCTTGGATTCTAGGAAGGATTAGTTCTAGAGCATCTCCAACAAATGCCAAAACCCCAGGCTGTTCAAGTCCTTTTGGCAAATTGCAGACTGCTTACTTATCACATTCCCACGTCATCCTGTTTATTCCAAACCATCTCTAGAAGACTCACCACATCTACTACAGTGTAAATAAATGCCTTGTGAATAGCTGCCATCTATGTTTTTAGGGCAGAATGCTGAAAAGAAGTAAATCTGCACATACTCAGTAGAGAAGCAATATTCTCAGTTATTTTCAGTCTATGAGTGTTTGAATTCATGGGTGTAAAACCCGATGGCGTACACCTAGGACCATTGGCCTATAAATGGAAGTCCCAAGGCTGAAAAGAATTGGCCCAAGTCACATAATACATAAGGAATTCAAGCTAGCTGTGTTCCATGGTTTGCATTATTTCTATCACATCTGGGTTCGTCTCACAGGAGACCTTTGATGTGGCCTGCAGAGACAAGAGCTCAAGAGAAAATGATGCAAGCTGCCCACATAGAACCACTAAGTCAAACCAGAATGCTCAGTGCTGGGCATTCCTGTGAGCTAAGATAGGAGACCCTGAGAACCCCCTTCAAGAGTCATGGATGCTCTATAGCTCACCGAGCTCCCAGCACTCTGCGCTGGTTAGGGATAGGGAGAGAAGAGTCCTTAGCCATAGTCTACATGGGGTTTGGTTATCTTAGGCAGAAAAAATACAAAGAAGAAAAGTGGAGAATCACTTCTTGTGCTGGAGGTTGAGACAAGAGAATTTAAGTTTGAGATGGATTTGGGTTATCCAATAAGTTCTAGGCAAACCTGGGCTACATAGAAAGACGGTTTCAAAAGTGAGTACTAATGATTCAGTAAATAAAAACTCATGTGTGACTTTACCTGGGAGGTATGACCAAATGTATGTTCTTTCTAGAGGAGATACAAATGGCAGATCAAAGAAATTACCCTACCCAAGTCCAATGTGGTGGATGAACTAATGATTTACTCCACAACCTCTTATTTACTCTTCCCAAGAACAAGGTGATGAATTAATGCTTATTCTAGACTTCTTATTTTGAGCATTAAGACTTGGGGGTGGGGGTGAGGGAGGTCTACACCTGTTTGTGTTTCTCCAAATCATCTTCTCATTTCTTCCACTCAAACCAAGAAACCCCAATAATTTCAATCAGGCCTCATGCAGACAGCATCAGGACCAGCCCTGATACTCAGTCCTCAGACTCGTGCATTGGACAGTTTAGATGCTCTGGAAGGAATAGCCCCAAGGCATCAGAAACACTACCTTAATGTTCCCTCACCAGTGACTAGGACAATGCCTGGTGAATAAGTACTGTCTCTAGTACTGTTGAATTTCTTTTTTTTTTTTTTTTTTTTTAAGCAGCATGAAATTGGAAAGAAGCCAAGTAGATTTCCCACTGATGGGTGGGTAATGAGTAGCAGAGACAGTGCTGGAAACCAAGTGTCTCAAAATGGAAGTGGGTTCCATATCATTTATTGTGAATTGTTTCTGATCAACCGTGACGTGTACTCTGGCTCACTAGTGACTAAATCATGACATTAAGGGAGCACACCCCTGGCAATGTCTGTGACAGTATTTCCAGAGACAGTAAGAATGTGAAGCTTACTTACTCATCATTTTTCGGGGGTATTGAAAAGCTGGAAGTTTGGGCCTAGTTGAAGGAAGTAGGTCATTAGAGGCATGCCCTTGGGGATATGGCGTCCTTCATCTCTTTTTATGTCTCCCTTTCGTGCACGTTCTGACTTCCATGATACAAACTGACCCAAATCCATGGTGGATTGAACCCTGTGACACTGTGTGATAAGTAAACCCTTCCTCCTTTTGAGTGTCCAGTCAGCTATTTGGCCTTAGCTACACACAGGGAACTAATACAGACCTCTAGAATGACACTTTGCAAGAGTGAAGGAATCGTACAAATAAAGATGCTTTTACTTGCAAATGATAGAGAACCTAAGCCAATGGACTTGACTAAGGAGCTGCATTAGCTCACATAACTGGAAGTTTAGATGTACTGTTTTTATGGAGCCGTGTTTGTATGATGGCAAGCAAAAAAGCAGGGAACAGGACTGAGACCAAGTCCATAGATCTATCAACAGTGGACTTCTGTATTAGTCAGGGTTCTCTAGAGTCACAGAACTTGCAGATAGTCTCTATATAGTAAAGGAATTTATTGATGACTTACAGTCTGCAGTCCAA
>NC_034605.1:48928634-48961168 GCF_900095145.1 Mus pahari | reverse complement strand
AGATGACCTTGGACTCGGAGATCTCCCTGTCTTCTCAAGATCTCCATACCAAGATCCAGATCAGAAACTTCTATCTCCCAGTCTCCAGATTAGGTCCACTGGTGAGCCTTCCAATTCTGGATTGTAGTTCATTTCAAATATAGTCAAGTTGACAACCAGGAATAGCCACTACAGCTACTTCTACCAACCAGAGCCCAGCTTATAAAGGTTTTAAATCTCCCACGGTGTGTAATCTGTGGAACAAGTGCTCAAATTATGAACCCACGGATGACCTTCTAGACCAAAGCAAAGACAGTTAAGCTGCTCCACACGGCATGTCTGCCTTAGTTAATTCTCTTGCAGTGTCTTAGTTATGATTTCCATTGCTGTGAAGAGACGCCATGACCAAGGCAACTCTTACAAAGGACAACATTTCATTGGGGCTGGCTCACAGTTTCAGAGGTCTAGACCATTCTCATGTTGCAGGAAGCAAGGCAGTGTACAGACAGACATGGTGCTGGAGGAGCCAAGAGTTCTACATCTTGATCTGAAGGCTGCCAGGAGGAGACTCCCTTCCACAGGCAACCAGGAGGTGGCTCTGGATCACATTGGCCAGGTTTGAACTTGTATATGCGACCTCAAAGCCCCACCTCCACAGTGATACGACTCCTCTAATAAAGCCTTCTATACCTCTTCCAATAAGGTCACGCCTCTTATTAGTGCCACTTCCCATGGGCCAAGCATATTCAAACCACCACACATGGTTATGATAAAATACCCTGACAAAAGCAACTTCTGGAAGAAAAAGCTCATTCTGGCTCACAGTTCAAGGGTTCAGTTTCTTACGGAGGGGAAATCAAGGCAGCAAGCAGCTGCTCACATTGCATTCATGACTGGAAAACTAAGAACAATAAATGCATGCTTCTATGTAGCCACCTTTTCTCCATTGTGCAGTCCAGGACCAAACCCAGGGCATGGTACAAGTCATGGTGGGCAAGTCTACCCACCTAAATTAATGTAAACAAGATAATCTCTTCCAGACATACCCATTTCCCATGTGAGTCTACTTCTCAAGTTGACAAGTGAGATTAACTATCACAAGTCTGGTCTTTCTTATGTGAGTTCATGGCTCCATCCTCTTTCCTGTTCTTTATCCTTAAGTTGACAGTGAAAAATCTTGACAGCATTACTGGGCATCCCATCTGCACTCTAAAAGGTCCAAAGCAAGAGACTATCTCCTGCCATTCTTTGCTGAGGACAAGGAAACAGAACGATCAACCTTCCCTTTAATATCATGGGCTTACCTGGGTCATGAACCCATTTCCTATTCAATATCCTCATCCTATTGAATCCTGTGCATGAATGGAATAACAATTGTCTCAGACCCTTTGGGGTGCATACCTGGAGGTGAGAATCAGGAAGCCAAATAGTCTATTACACACACACACACACACACACACACACACACACACACACACACACACACGGGTATGTATGAGTTCTATGCATATGCTATGCCTTGTTTTATAATGGCCTCAAGCATCCTTAAAGCTTCATAACCATGGGCAGTCTGAAGGCAATCACCCATGTATACTCAGGGATGACTGAACTTTTTAACTGAGGGACCACCAAGATCAAAACATGACAAAGTCACTTTATTACGTTGCTACACCAGTTTCAAATTTCCCTAAACTCTTCAGACTAGTAGCTAAATGTCTTGATTTCTACTTCAAGTCAAAAGAAAATGCTGCTGGTTGTGTCGATGGCAAAGAAAAATGCGGTTAACTATTTTGCAGGCAGTTCATGTGTTCAGCTCTCAGTGTCTATTATGAATGCATCATGAGTCAAGCTATACTTGGCATATCTGTGAAAGAGTGTGTGAAGCTTTCATGCAGAACAAAAAAACAATAACACCCATATTCGTGGATGGTGATATTCTGGGATAACCATATGTGACTAGTGTATCTTCAAAATATTTTATTCTGTTGATATGTGTAAGGCTTGACAATGCTGTTTTCTCGGCCTCTGGTGTTCAGGAGGCTACAGAGCTGGCAGCCGAGATTGTACTTATTTTCATATTCATAGGCAAAAGTTACATCAGAGATGCTCTTCCAGCATAACGTGGTAGCAGTGGCTTTAAAAGCAACAATACACGCCCTGAGGGAGAGATTATTTTGTTTTTGTTTTACATGTTTTGTCTGCCTTTGTGCCTTGTACAGTGTGCATTATCTGGTGCCCATGCAAGTCAGGAGAGGGCATCCAAGCTTCCGGAACTGGATTTACAGATGGTTGTGAACTTCATGTGGTTGCTAGGAACCAAACCCAGTCCTTGTAAGAGCAGTGACTATCTTAAACTCCTGATCCATCTTTCCAGCTCCTGAGTCCTGGTTATTAGAGTCACAAAAAGCTTTGGTCTTTAAAAGGAATTCCTAATGACTTATAAAGCAAACAGAGCCCAACTTGTACTCAACTAGTGAGTGTCTTTAATGGCACAAGTATTTTATGATATAAATGTTCTAACCAAACCAAAGAGGGTTCGTTGACATCTAGTCTGGTATATCAACATGAGGGTGGTGTCTAGAGGTGTGAAATGCAGTTTGTGTTTTATTTATTAATTGGTACCCCATTTAGTGATTAAAAAGACTTAAGGCATCTTAGATAGAGACTTGGTGTGTAAGGAAAAAAAAAAAAACTTAAACAAGCGAGAAAGCTTAAGGCCAAGGAAAATGGGAAAAGTATCTCAAGTTTCTCTGGAATTCAAGATGCAAGCTAAGTCGTAAGCCAGCCCTAGGATTTTTCCTCTATGAAATATGCATGTGTATATCATATTTTATAGAACCAAACATACACAAATCTGGACTTCGAAGGCAAAGAACTTATGAAGCTGACATTTACATTTCAAATGTATTTTTCAGTTTACAAAACAATTCATCATTATATTCCTTTAAGTGGTGGGTCTCTTGCATTTAGAGTACACTCATGCTGTCTTAGATAAACTCCAGATTCAGATTTTCTATATAGGGCACTTGCCATCCTTCCAGCTATGAGAGGAACATAAATAAATAATTTCTGTTGTGTAATATGTGGGTGTGCAATTGCCACGGCAGGCTATGACATCGACCACTCTACTGCAGAGGGCGTGTCAGAGACTAGAGGGGCTCAGGGGTTCCATTTCAGGAAGGTGCTTGTCTCAAAAGCACAGGGGCCTGAATTCGATCCCCAGAACCCGTGTAGAAAGTTGGGCGTGATGGTGTGTGCATGTAACACAAGCACTGGAAAGGCAGAGACAAGTAAAGATACCTGGAGCACAGGAGCCAGCCAGACTAGTCTACTTGGTGGATGGTGCCTGAAGAATGATGCCCAAGGTTGTTCTCCAGCCTCTACATGCATATACACACATGTGGGCAAGCGCATACACAACGTGAGAAAGCATTTAGATCCGACTGGAGAAGAGGGTCAGAATATTCTCCAATAAGGCCAGGATTCAAATCTTTTCAAACACACAGGTTGGTTTGATGGATTATAGGATGGGCCACGGCTCTGGAAGGACTCACCAGAGCTCATTCTGGTCCTCATTTGTTCTGTGATGTCTACTAGTTGGTCACGGCCTCAAAGGAAGACAAGATCTCACAGGACTGTGCCTTGCTCAGCACTAGGAGCCTAGCAGGCACCCAAAGCAGAGCCTGAATCTTGCTCACAGAAAGGAATGAACAAATTCTCTATTGATTCTGAATCCATGGGAGTTTAACCAATGCTGTAGCTTCAGGGCCCACTCTGAGGCTGTGGGTTGGTGCCCTGAACAGTATAGAAATGAAAAGTTAAACCAAGAGGACAGAAAGATAGGGCAAGAGGAAGAGATAGGTTACTGGGTGACAGGAAGGAGACACTGCTGGTCCTGAAATAAAATATATGGGGGCCAGACAAGCACAATAAACTATAGTTACACAGTGGCCTGGAATGAGATCCAGGCAAAGAGAAGGACTGTTTGACTGTTGACCTTTTTTGACCTTTGACCTTTCCATATTTATCTCCCAAGCAGCAATCCCTTTAATTGCCAGAATTACAGATGCCAAAAGTGAATAACCTGCCCCTTGCTGAAAGATCCCAGGGCATCTCGGACACAGAAACTTCCCATGGCAATCCTGTCTTACTCTGTCTTCTTGCTATTTTTCTCAACAATTTGGCAGTTAATCCTGTGTGTATGACTGTGTGTGTGTGTGTGTTGGTCCATGTGTGTATGTGTATGTGGTGTGTGTGTGTGTGTGTGTGTGGTATGTTGGTTTGTATGTGGTGTGTGTGTGTGTGTGTGTGTGTGTGTGTGTTGGTGTGTGTGGGGTGGAACACTGATTTTTACTAAAAGCAAGCTTCAATTAAGTATCTTTAGAAAATTAAAATAAATTCTGAAGTTTAGAGTCATAACTTTCAATTCTCTGGGTTACCCTTCAGAGGTCATTCTTATATCAAGCGTAATGTGGTTGTGGGGGCAGGGCAGAGATGGTAGGATCCCAAGACCTCGCGGGTCACTCGACCTGCCAGAAACAGAGATCTTTTAAGTCAAGACAAGAAGAGGGTTAGTGAGAGAGGGAGGCATCCGAAGTCCTGCTCCGGACTCCTCCTGCTTCCACAGACATGTGCACAACTCATGTGCGTACAACACACACTCCTCCAGACTCCTGCTTCCACAGACATGTGCACAACTCATGTGTATACAACACACACTCCTCCAGACTCCTGTGTACACAGACATGTGCACAACTATAAACTCATGTACATACAATACCACACACACACACACACATACATACACACTGAAATCAATTTTTTAAACATTAAAATTTTGCTTTGAAATAATCAGGAAGGTATAGGTCTACTTCTTTTCTTATAAAATCTTCTAACAGCTAAATCCAAAGAAAACTGTGCCTTTAAATTTTTGTTTTCTGTTGAAAAATTCGAGAGGGTTTTTTTTTGTTAATTTATTTTTGCATTTATTGTTGGATAATGATGCAGTACAGAAACATATAAAACACAAGCTGTCTCTTATTTTGTTGGGTGACAAGTTGCTCAATTAAAAACAGGTTATGTTACATGCCCTTGGCCCCTCCGAGCTGATACTGTATTGTTCAGAATAGTACAGGCCACCCTAACTTATTTCTAATGCATCTGTTACATTAGTAGGTGCTAATTAAACATGCATTTGTAGAGTGACTTTACATAAGACCATTTTGCAGTTTCCTGGATTATTTATGCAACACTTAGGGATCTGTTGGTCACCAATCTTAATATATGCCTCGCTTCCTAAAATTGTTAATGGAAAGGAAAGTCCTTCTAACAGCGCTTTTACAAATGTAATCAGAAAAATATCCAAGTCCAAATATTAAAGCAAACAAAAATGTATCATCCACACACACACCATGTCCTTTATTTCCCAGAAATTTGATAAACCCACAGAAATGTTCATTATTAGAGATGATGCTTTATCTGAAGTTTCTCAATTCCCCACTTTGGAAAACCGACCTGTCTGTGGGAACATCATCAACAAGGAAGAAGGCTGATGTCAAGATTCTCTGGTGGCTGGGGGCTCAGGGTGGCCTGGTAGGTGCTCCATTCTGGTCTCATATGGTCGTGGTCTTTCCTGATGTTCCCAAGCCTCCTTGTCCAATGCACCTAAAACCTTCAAATATGGGGCTAGAGCCTCAGCTTAGTTAGTAGAATGCTTGCCAACCATGCACAAAGCACTAAGCTTGAGCTCCAGCAATATGAAATTTGACACGGTGTGACTCACCTGTAATCCCAGCATTCAGTAGGCTGACAGGTCATAAGGTCACGGTCAACCTTGGTTCCATAGCAAATCTGAGACCAAACTGAGATACACGTGACCCTGTTGAAAAAATAAAAAAAAAAAAAGAGCAAAGCCCAAACAAATGAACAAAACCACAACCTCAAATGTGAGGAAAGCCCAACTCTTCTCAGATTTTTCCTGTGGTGCCGTAACACCGAGGAGTGCCCACACTGGGAAACAATTTCCTACTTAACTGTAACAGTTTTCTGACCTTAATTCCTTTTATGACTCTGGCTCGTCCTCTCTTCCTTCTCAGAATGTCTTTGAAGTGAGAAAAAAGTCTTGGTGAATTAAGCCAAGGGCCTTGATTCTTAATCCAAAGTTGGATATGCACGTCTCTACAAAGTTCTAGGGTAGAGACAATTTGTCTTTGCTTAATTTGCTGTCTTCCTTTTATGTGAGCTCAGAAACTTTCTGCTGGTGATAAGACTGGCATCACACAGAACTATTGGAAAACCATTTTGAGAATGTCATAATAGACCATCTTTAAAAGACTGTTCTGACTCAAATGACCATGATGGTCCCCTCTGCTGGGTCTCCCTGACCTTCTACAAAGACTATCTGAACTTTCACGATCTCAAAGCAGTTTGGCTTCATGACTTCATATAGTCAATAATTAAATAAAAAATATACTCGAGGGGCTGAAGAGATGGCTTTGTCCCAGTTTGCTGCTCTTGCAGAGGACCCAGGTTCAGTGCCCAGAACCCACATGGCAGCTCACAATCATCTGTAACTCAGATTCCAAGAGATCTAACTCCCTCTTCTGGTTTCTATGAGAATCAGGTACACGTGTGGTGCATGGGCATCTGTGCAGGCAAAACACTTGTACATATAAGATAAAACGATTCATAAAATATTACTCGCGCTTGGGTGACTTCTGTGCCTACCAGTCACATGGTTCATGGCATTTAACACACAGCCCAGAGTACAGTAAGCTAAAGAAAGCTGTAAGGACTGACTAATGCTCACAGTGATAGGACAGACGCTTGGGGTTTCAGCCAAATCTTGTAAATTTAGCAAAGAATATCAGAGCAACTCCTTCTGTTACCCTAAATGTCAGGGGCTCTTGCATTTTCATGAAGAACGCACAGGTCTTGGATTTTTAAAGGTCTTATATGAGCAGAGTCATGGAAATTCACAAGCTTGTCTGCACTGGGAAGCTCTGTGCTACAATTAGAGACATGAGGAACGTTGACCTGGAAGTTCCAGTAGGTCTTTGTGCTCCCCTTATTAATTAGATCAGAGCCTAGCATTCTATAAAGGTTCTCCAGATGACCTGTCTTGGACATCTTGTGATAACCAAGTTCTCCCCACCCGAGCCAGGTTTTAACAAAACATATTATGTGTTTGCTTTATGGCTTTACCAGCTGAAATTTTACTGGGCAAACTGCGTTCTATTTAAAGCCCATAAAATCATGTTCAATATAAAGAGTACAGTTGGCTTATTTCTTTTTAAAGGTAGTGTGTGTGTGTGTGTGTGTGTGTGTCTGTCTGTCTGTCTGTCTGTGTGATGACACATGTATGTGCATATCCAGGTCTGCACATGTGTGCGTGTGAGTACTGTGTACCACAGTGAACATGTAGAGGTTAGAAGACATCTTCAGATGTCCATCCTTTGAGATAAGGTTTAGTGCTATGTGTTAGGCTAGCAGCCTGAGAGCTTTGGGGATTTTCCTGTCTTGTCAGAACTGGGATTACAGATGAACAGCACTACACTCAGTTTAATGGGAGATTTGAACTCAGGGCCTCCCCTTCAAGGTAAGTATTTAATACACTAAGCCATTTTCCCAACCACCAACTGCAAGCATTGCTTTTTTTTTTTTTTTTTTAGATTTATTTATTTATTATATCTAAATACACTGTAGCTGTCTTCAGACACTCCAGAAGAGGGAGTCAGATCTCCTTACAGATGGTTGTGAGCCACCATGTGGTTGCTGGGATTTGAACTCAGGACCTTCGGAAGAGCAGTTGGGTGCTCTTACCTGCTGAGCCATCTCACCAGTCCCCAAGCATTGCTTTTTTTTTTTTCTAATGTTTATTTATCTTTCTGTTAAGCATATGAGGGCTTGCCTGCTCACGGGCATGCTATGTTGTGTGCATGCAATGCCCTTAGAGGCCAGAAGAAGGCATTGGATCCCCTGGAACTGGAATTAGAGACTATTGTGAGCTACTAGATGGGCGCTGTGACCCAAACCCAGAATCTTTACAAAAGCAGGAAGTGCTCTTTACAGCCGAGACACTACTCCTGCAGCAATAACCATGGATTTCATTATAATCTTGTTACAGCCGCTCTTGAATCTTGAGGAATGTAAGGTCCTCATGTGAAATGGTTTAGAATTTTCACATGGCCTATCCTCCCTTGATCACTTATCATGTAAATTCTATATAAATAGTTATTACACTATACCATTTAGAGAATAACAAGAAAAGAAATCCATTGTTTGGATATATTCAGAGCAGACATATTTTTCCAAATATTTTTAAAGTTGATTTTGTTTATAATGCAGATATATATATATATAATTCATATTTAAATTACTTACTTGTATGAATTCTTGTGTGCCACATGTGTACAGGAGTCCACAGAGGTCACAAGAGGGCAATGAATCCCTGAGATTGGAGTTACAAATGGTTGTGAGGTTTCATGTGGGTGCTGGGATCCAAGCCCTGAGGATCTGCAGGAGCAGTCCGCACTGCTAACCATGGAGACATTTCTCCAACCGCCCATCTTATTGAACCCATGGATGCAAGAGCCACAGCTATGGGGTCAATTCTGCTTCCTCTCTGGAGTGGCTCGTGGGTATCTCTTTTATCACTTGGTTGATTCAGTTCTTCCTAGGCTCTGGTCCATACGTGATCATTGGAAGACTAACTCTACTGAGGTGTCTGGATGCCCAGCATCTTATATTTACATGACTGCTAATTCTCAAAGCGAACTAGTTCCCATTTATTTGTTGAGTTTCACCCTCTCGCCTTTGATTCTGACTTTGAGATATGCCTAACAACTAACTTCAACTGTTCTCAAACTACCTCCCTGTTAACTTTCTCATCAATATTTGTCTTGCTTTGATTCACCTAGCCTTGACTTCCCCCTGGAAGCCACCTACAATTCCAGCCAACTCTCATTTATACAAAATGGGTCTGTTTCAGCTTAGTGGGCCACAGAGGAGTTACAAAGACCGTTGAATACACACAGTAAACAAAGCAGATGGCTGCTGGCCTATGAGGTTTTGCAACGAAATGGCTGGATTTTGAGGTTGTTGGGTTCACAAGCCACTCAGGTATACTTTCCTTGGGCTCGTCTTTTCTATGACCTCTTCTAGTGGCTGGATTCGATTCTTACCTTGAAGATGACTTCCTTGACTGCGTGGACCCAAGCAATCTGAAGAATTTATATGCTCCTATTGTTTGTATTCTATTCTAGGCATTTACCACAGCCCAAGAGCACATGGACAAATGAATGTGGAGTTCTCCGTATGAGTCTCTTTGCCTCTTTGATAGATAGGCCATGGTAATTCTCTACATCATAGTTTTGAGATAAAATCAAAGAAAAAGAAAAGAATTAGTATTGTAATGAAGTCTATCTCAAACTCATAGATAGATAGATAGATAGATAGATAGATAGATAGATAGATAGATAGATAGATAGGATGCCAGTGAGTCAAAGGGAAAGCACACTGGGCTCAAGGTTACCTGTAGCTCAAGGATTATGGGAATCAGGGCAATGGGAAGGGCGTGCAGAGTACAGAGTTTGCCAGTGCTGTGTACAGAGTAAACATCTCTATGACAACTATTTATCCTTCTGTGTTTTTCTATCTACCATGGCCTGCTGAGGCCCCTGGGAGACTGAAGGCCTACAGGATGTTCATGTGGCTGTGCCCTAAGTCGGCTTTGCGAATTTGGGAACAGTGGGATCCCTCTCTGGGACACAAGCTCCTCTCCTGAAAGATGGAGGTGTGAGTGAGCGCTCTGGAAATTTTCTCAGCTGGCAGGCCTTTGTCCACTTCTCCCTTGTTCATCCTGAATGATGATGACTAAGATCAGCTCTAGACTTTGCATCTCGTAAGGTTCTGGCTGTCCCTCCACTTCCCCTCTCAACAAGCTCCTTTCCAGATAATTTTAGAAACCTCCATGAGCTTTTAAAAATCAAAAAATTATAATTACCTACTTCCCTTTTAGGTCCCTCCCCCAAGAGCCCTAGATCATGTTCATTCACAGTGTGCCCCAAGCTCCTCCAAGTTTGAGGCAGAGCCTCAGTTTCAGTGTGTGGGGAGGATTCAAGACAAGAATGGGAAGATCATGTAGACTGTAAAATTCTCTTCTATTGTGAAGTAGATTCCACAAAAGCCATATTAGCCAATTACCCTTCTGGTACCTACCTTTTGTTTATAGCGTAGGCAGCAGTGGGGGACTCAGTTCGCCTTCCAAGGAGCTCATTGCACCTCTGGATCTCACTGACAGTCCTGGGAGCTAAATCCCTCTCACTTTCCCCTCTGTAACCCAAAGGCTGCCCCCTGTGGCGTCCATGTGGAAGTCCATCCCCTCCCACACAGTGATGCCATGTCTATTTAAAGAAATGGTTTTGAGCAAACCATCTTTTCTATGACTCTCATAGAGTGTCAATGTTGGTCCATTTTGCATCTCTCTCTCTTTTTTCTCTGAATATTTCTGGGTGGTAATTAATCCTAGTTCCCAGCATCCAGTCTCAGCAAATAATTTGCCATCTTCTCCAAAAGTGGATTAGAGGTAACTTTGATTTTTATTTTTAATTTCAAATTTATTTACTTATGTGTATCCATGTTTTTTTTTTTCTCGCATGCATGTGTACTGTGTGTATGCAGTGCCCATAGAGACCAAAAGGCAGCCCTGGGATTCCCCCGAAACTGTATGGTTGTGAGTCCCTGTGTAGGTTCTGGGAACTGAACCCAGGTCCTCTGCAGGAAAACCAAATCTTCCTAATTGTCAAGTCATCTTTCCAGTCCCCTTTTTATGAGACTCTTAATCAAAGCCACAATGCAAAATGGTGGTGCAATGACCCAAAGGGGACCAGCGAGCATACTAGGGCTGTCAGTCCACTTACTTCTATCCTAACTCAGAGAAGTAGCTATGGCTTACCCCACTGGTGCAACCTTGACCTTCCCTATCTGATGCAACTAGCTCATTCTTAATGAGTGTGAAGAGGGAGGCTGTAAATGGAGTCTAGTCTCGGGAATGACTGGCCTGCAGGGGTTGGGCAAACAGGCAAGAGACAGTTTCACAAGGTGAGGGAGATTTGTAGACAATGGATTAGCCATTGTTGACAAAAAGACTGTTCCTCACAAAAACAATCCGTGCTAGCATCTGGGTCCCTCCCTCTCTGATAATCAGAAGGACACCCCGCCCCAGTGTTTGGAGCCTCCTTGTCCCCCCACAGACTTCTCGCTGACTCAGCAATGTCTTCCCAGCATTTTTCATTTTTCTCCTCTGAGGAGGGATGGAGGACTCTGGTCGGCGTGAGGTGCCACATTAAGAGGACATGAATCTAGCTGAAGTCTCTCAGCAAGAAGGCCAAGCTGATGAACAACATTTGCAGTGGCCTTTGACTGCTGCGTGGAGACAACACTCTGTTTGGTTTTTCCCGAAGAGATTCAAATAAGAACATTAAAATAGCAATATTTACTAAAGCCTGAGCATATATGACCTTAATCCTTGCCCAGATGTAAACCCGTGATTTCCTGGAAAACCTCACAAACAATAATACTTAGTTTGTAGACAAAGTGCATCTTAGCTTCTCCTGCCTACCTCTGGCAATGTACTTCCTCCAGGAAGGCTGTCCCACCAAACATCCCACTAACTGGAGACCAAGTGTTCAAACGCTGGTGGTAAGGGTGGACATTTTCCACTTAAAGCAACCACAACAAGCGGCTCATAGAAGAACTCCTCCGGCTGCTATAGATGGCAGCGTAGTGCTATGCCTATGGCCCGTACCTCACTCACGCTGACAACGCTGAAATCACTGAGCCTGGTGGTGGCCAACACATGGAATCCCAGCAACTTGCCAGGCTGAGGCAGAAGGTGCTAGTTTGACAACAGCCTGGGTAGTCAACCAGACTTTGTCTCAGCATAAAAGAGATAAAACAGGGTAGGGGTGTACCTCAGTGGAAGACTCTGAATTCCACCCTCACGCACCATCACGGGCATCTAACTGTGTCGGGTATGGTCTTCCTTCTCTATAGACCTGCTATTTCTGAGATCCCAGAATTCAGTTTAGAGGGATGTCGGGGTAGTCGTTTTATAATCTCAAAAACTCAGAATCCATCACCTTGTTCTTTTGGTTCAAATGGTCAGGTTATAGCTGAGGCCCAGAACCTCAACAGGCAAGAAAACTCCACAGCAGCCACAGGTAGAGAAACCGACAGCACGGATCACAACCCGGACGGAACCTGTCTGAATCCTTCCCAGCATGCATCACGTCACCAGTAGGAACAAAAGAGAAATCTATTTGTTTTCTACACTCTTGGTTGGGCATAAGCAGCAGATCTCTCCTCCAAGAGGGAAGATGCTGTCTGCTCATCTGGATTGGAACATATTAACTGGGGAAGCATATGGCCGTTTACACAGCGCCTGCTCCCATACTGAGCCAGGGTTAACAAATTAATGAAAAGGAAGAGTGTGGCATAAATGTTGAGCCTTATTAAACATGAGATCATCGCTTCCAGCTATCTTTATTAGAGAAGTTCTCCCTCCTCCTGTGCATGCACACTTAAAGTGGTTCTTCTGAGAGCTCATTGTGTTCTTGAGGACAAACGGCCGTAGTTCACCGCGTGGCTGTGAGGACAGACTTCGCTCCAGATGGGTTTTATTGAGATGATATGAGAAGAAATAGCTCTATTTATTTAAGGACAGCATTGCATTTTCTTTTGTTCTTTCAACAGGTTACTAATTACAGGAGTAGTAATTAGCCTTGACAGAGAGTACACAAAAAAAAAAAAAAAAAAAAAAAAAAAAAAAAAGAACGATAAATGGATACTGTGCACACGGAGGGGCCTCTGCGATGCCAGGCTGATTATTTTCAGTCACGCTAATTATCCTTATTATGCTGCGTGACTCTTTTGCTTGAATTATGAGTGGAAGAAAAAAGTGCTGAATAGAATTATTTTTTTTCCAAGTGCTCTGAACTATAGAGGGAAATGAAAATCACAAACAATGAAAAGCTTGTTAAACAATGAGAGTGATCATCTATAAAGGCATCCTGAAGGAGTAGCCCTTTTCCTGTGTCTTAGAAATGTAAAGTGCTGCTCAGAAAATGAACAGGGTCTATTTATTTATTTATTTATTTTTGTGCAAGGATCATGGGAAGAGAAGAGCTAGTTCCAGCCCCACCTCCAGGCAGTAGTAAAAGCCACTGGAAGGAAGACAGGAAGTCATGAATCATTACTAATGAACAGAAGCTGGGGCCAAACTTATTTACTTGGTTTCATTCATTCATTTATTCATTCATTCATTTTTGCTTTGCTGGGAAATGGAACCTGGAACTTCCTGAATGTCAGGCATGAGCTCTACCACTGAGCTACATACATCCCAGCCCCAAACTCTTAAGCATAGTAAATGTATGCCTCAGAATCCATGTAACTAAAGCATCAGTGAACAGAATCTTCTGAGTGAGGAAAGATGATAGAGCGCCTTCCTGACTCATACACTGCATACACTGCAGACTGAGCTGGGTAAAGAGAGATTTATGATCCTTTCCCCTAGCATGCCTTTCTAGATGCAATACCTCTTCCCAGTGTGGTCTGGGAACACAATCCCACAGTTGGTGTCTGCTTCGATGAGCTCTGTCCTGAAATTTGGTTTGAAATTTCCCCTCCCCCCCCACCTTGTCCTTCATGCTTCTGTCTTTGCACCCGATGTGCTGAAGTGTTAGCAATGCCTTTGGGACTTGGGCTCCATCCAATACAAGCAGAAGAAGGGAGGAGTTGAGACTATATGCCAACAGCAAGACCACTGGTGATATGCAATTACAGGAAGTGGGCGTGGTCTCTGGGCAGGAGGCTAGCCTCACCTTCTCCTCCAGCTCAAGTCTGTCCCAGGAATGAGACATTCAGTCCCAGGACTGTCAGAGAGATGTTCCGGTTTCTCTAGCCTCCCAGGCTGCTTCTTCCAATGCAGACACGCACCATTTTTAATGGTCTCAACTTAACAGCTGCCCGGATTACAAAGGGACAGGATGGAGAAGGTCCCAGGAGTTCAGGAAGAGATAGACTCTTCTTAAGGATGCCCTGGAAAAGCAACACCACCTAAGAATACAGCCTTGGCTCCAGGGTAAAGAGCAACTCAGCCCAGTCATTTAATGTGTCAACAGTTAAGTACACAGGGAGCTGGGCTGAAATATTCTTCAAGGTACGGGCTTTCTGCAAAGGCTTGGAAATGTCAGCCCGAAAAAAGCATGCAATTACTGATGGCTCGGTCTTATCTCCCTCTGACCCTCTGTCACACTCGAGCTTAGGAAGAGATAGGCAATTTTCCAAATCAGGATGTGTGGTGGTAAAACCTGCTTAAGGGAGATAGTGCACATTGGAGAAGCAAATGTGGGTGTTTAACCAGGACACTGTTCCATTTCTGCCCGTGGTATTGTTCCATAGGTCAGATCTTTTCATGGCCCAGTCCTCTAGAGCCCACCCTGGCCCAAAGGTATTAGAAAGGTTTTTGTTGTCCTCTGTGATTCACACCCTCTCCTCTTATTTGGGGTCACCCTTTCCTAGTCTCACCCAGATGGAGATACTCCAATGCTGCTGCTTCTTATGCATCTTCTTTCCGCTCTGCGCGAGTTGAGTGCGGAATTCCTTAAAAACCACTGCACCAAAATACAACCTTGACCCATTTGCCAAGGGACCAACTTGATGTCTGCTTGCCCTGTTCACACAAATGGGCTCATGGTATGCACAGCCATGCTTGGCTGCAGAGACAAAGTCTTAGAAAGCTTAGTTAGTCATTCTGATGTAATGCTTCTCAATTAATATGGAGGAGTATTTCTGATGAGAAATACTCCTTTTTTTTTCCCATCTGAAGGCAGAGGGGCTATGAGAGAAGGGTGATGTAGAGGTGGATCTGGGGTACAGTGAGTGACATATTTCTGGTGGGGAGAGCAATCAACACTGAAATTCTGAGTCTACGGCTTCCTTCCTACAGGACCTGAGAGGGTGGCTTACACCTTTTTCGATGGTTGTTAGGAATTATTTCAAAGGAGTTGATCGTTTTCTGAAAGCTTATATTGTTCCTGTTCTCTGGGAATCACTCAATACATGTGTGTTTGTTACTACCATTGTTTATGTATTGTATTCGCCTAAAACCGGGCAGTATGCATTGACAGAGTAAAAACAATGGTATTCCCATGGTGAGGAAGACAAAAACTGACTCATTCAAGGTGGCCATGTTTTGGCAATGGATGGAAGTTGTTGTAAATTAGCTTCAAGTGTAGAATGGTCCAGAAATCCAGACTTAAGCATCTCACTAATCTTTTAGAAATATTTTAATCCTCAGTTCTTTCCCCCAGATCTGTCACATCTCTTTACACACCCCCATCTTTGTGTTAGTTGGTGGGTTAGATAGTTAGTTAGTTAGTTGGTTAGTTGGTTGGTTGGTTGGTTAGTTAGTTAGTTGGTTGGTTGGTTAGTTAGTTGGTTGGTTGGTTAGTTAGTTGGTTAGTTAGTTGGTTGGTTGGTTGGTTGGTTGGTTGGTTGGTTGGTTGGTTTTTGAGACATAGTTTCTCTGGCTGCCCTGGCCTTGATTTGTAGACCAGGTTGACCTAAAATTCATAAAGATCTGCTTTCCTCAGTCCTCCCAGGTACTGGGATTAAAGGTGTATGCTACCACACCCAGCCATGTTATCTTTAAAAAGATTTTCTTTTTAAATTTAATAACCCATGGACTTCAATTTGTTCTGTCCATATCCTTCTGAATACGAGGTCATCCACTGGGGTCAGTAGGGAACCTCTCCTTTAAAGAAAAGTGACTTTCCTCTTTTCCTAGCCCAGAAGGTATCACTTGTTCTTAGTTCCTGGATGAGGGTTCTGGGCTCATGAACGCCTTTCCATTCCATGCTTTAATGTTGGCTGGTTTGGTCTTGTGCAGGTGACCACAGCTGCTGTGAGCTATAAGTACAGTGGCTCTTTCATGTCCAAAAGACAGTTTCCCTCCAGTCCTTCTGGGCCTCTGGCTCTTACTGTCTCTCCATCCCCTCTTCTGAGATGGTCCCTGTACCTTGGAGAATGGGTGTGATTTAGATGTCCCATTTAGAACTTTGTACCTCATTGACACTTGTTCTTTACAGTTGTGAGTCGCTGTGTCAACCACCATCTGTTATGTAAAGAAGGTTCTTTAGGTCTGAGAGCTCCGTTAACCTAAGGGCACAGAAATAGAAGTTAAGAGGATAGTTTGCTACTACATCCATTTAGCAGAATAATCGTGGTAGGTTTACTGGTCTTAGATCTTCCATCACCCTTAATGCTCTTTAGAATAAAGCCAAGTCCTGTGAACTTGACTTGACTTTGCAATGCCCTTTGGAGTGTGGCTTGCATAACATTGACCTCCAAGTCATGCCTTCCTCTATCTGGAATACTTCCCACATGCCTAACTCTCGTTGACAACACCTACACAGTTTCAGGCTCTGGCTTCCAGAGGCTTCTCTGGATGTCTTCCCAGCTTCTGTATGCCTGATATGGCTGACTGTGTCTCCCTTGGGTCTGATACTTTAACTTTATAACTTCTTTTTAACACAAAACACAGCTCTTGCTCAAAGGGAATGAGAGAGTTTATTCTGAACTGAATACGAATAACCATGACCGGCGGCACACAGATTCAGGTTGCCCCAAGTGACATGTTCCCCAGAGGAAGCTGTTACACAAACTCTGCAGTCATGGGACAGAAGGATGTTATAAATCAAGGCAAATTGGGTAGATGGGTTCCAGTAGAGCAGAGAAATCTCTAATATTGGTTTCAGGTACAAGCTATTGACATTCTGAGATCGGGGTTACTTGAAGCCAACAGTCTACTAAAATAACACATTCCAAGGGATGTCTGGTCAGATGGTAAATGGCTATTAAGGAGACTAAAGATAGCCCACAGTAACCTTGTCTCTTGATCTGCAACATTCCAACTTTCCATATTGACTAAGTTTTAACCAGTTCATGTAATCTCAACATAGGTAACAAGGCTTTTTCAAGGAACCTCCCTTAACACTGACACACAATGCTATAGAATTCTTTCCTTCTTCTCCCCAAATAGCTCCTGGGAGCTCCTGGAGCATGAATATGTAAGTGTCGAATTCACTACAGTTGCACACGGCTTCTCAGCACCCACAACTTGCTTATGTAATAAATTGTACTGAGTCTGTACAAAGGCAATGCTACAGTCTCCATTACCTTGCATGCAAACTTCCCAGCTCAGGTGAACTAATACTTTAAAGTTAGATTTCATCCCCTACTAATGCATAGGATATGGCTTATTCTGTGGCAGTACGTCATTAGGACATTCTAAGAGGAAGTTAAGATTTGGGTCATCTGCTAATAGTTGCATAGGTATCAGTCTTTCACCAAACAGTATCTTTGTGGGTGGGGCTGATGTGGGGCGGAGCTAGGAACAAGACCTCTCTGACTCTTCATTTGCATAACAAGCTTCTTCATCCACTTGAGAAGGATTGGCTGGAGAATGAAGCCCCTCCAATCAAGCCAGGAAAGATGCTGTTCACCCTCACAGGCAATTAGAAACAGTCTCTCCTCTTTTGCTAGGCTATGCTGCTGCCAGACCCTCCTTGCTGCCTGGTTAAATGTGGGAGCGGACTACATAGAGATTCTAGAACTTAGGGACAGTGCTCTGACAAGCCTGCCTATACTCTGCAAGGCTAGCAGATGGAGCGACTCCCCAGCAAACCTCAACACCTGAAATTCAAGTGTCCTGGCTAAGGAGATAAAATGTTGTGTGATTTATTGTCAGTGATGAGCCATAATCATGCTTAAATCTCGCCACAAACTGGATCTGTTCTGCCCAAATAACTCTGCCAGGGTTTATAGCCTGCTCCAAGAAGTAACTCCAATACTATTAGATTTTTATACAGACCACATGCTATGCTTAGAGATTTATGCCCATGGAAATTTATAGATTTTTGTTAAATTTATCCTCCAACTATGAAACAGAGAGGGACCTATTTTGTTTACGCACCTCGGCGCGCTGTTTGTGTGGCTAAAAGTCAGGTTGCCATCCATCCACTGAGAGAATTAAGCATGAGTAAACGGCTGAGAAAACTTTCAAAGGTTCAGATACAGAGAGCTGCATTTAGCTTGCTAAGTGGCTGGAGCCTAGTTAAAGCGACAGATGCATTAATAACTCCCCAGAAGTTACACAAAATACTGCAAGAGGTGGAAAACTAACATGAAATTTCTCTAAAGGATTGTGGCAGGGGTAGGGAGTGGGGAGGGGCGTCTGTGTCTGCATATGCAGGCATTGTTACAATCTTGGGTGTTATTCCTTAGGAGTCATCTACCATAGTAATAACAATAATAATAGCTATCATTAATTATTATAAATATATTATTAATTATAAGAGTAACCGTATATTAATAATATGGAATTAATTTATTAGTAGTAATAATTTGACTCCACATTATTCATGAACCTGGGGCTTGCAGATTAGCCCAGGCTGGCCAGTAAGAGAGCCCAGGGATTATCCTGTCTTTCTCCCCTCAGTACTGTGGAACATGTGCTACTCCATTGGCTGTTTACTGAGCACTGGACCTTAAACTCTGGTCCCCAGGCTTTCCAAGTCAGAACTTGACCACAGGTTCCTGTCTCACCAGCCCTAACAATTCTGGCTCAGTTGGGACCCACTGCTGTGAATGCTAAGATCTGCTGGCAGCTTTTACTATAATGATTTTGCTGCTGTGGATGAGGGAGGTAGAAATGGGTGGGGTGGGGGGGCGCTTCCTTTTTATCTCAATATGAGGCATCTGTTCATTTCTCCACAAGGACAGGTTAATTATGTTAGTGTGTCAATGGAACTGTGTTAAATGTTGAAAACGGAAAAAAAAAAAAATGTACAAGCAGAAAAACATCTTTGACCATGACACCGTAGGATTCTGCCCTTGAAAGAACAAGGTCCGATGCCTGTGCTTTTTAAAACCCCAATCATGGCAGCGTTGAGGTGATATCTCGACACCAAGAGACTGTTCATCCTGATAAACAAACAGAGAGCACACGTGTACCCCAGATCGCTTTTGTCATGGAGATGGAGTCAAAGGGAGTTACTGAGACGGTATTCCCATCCTGGCAGGAGACATCAGAGAGACTTGTAAAGTAGGAGGGCTACAAGGGTGTGAGCTCTGAAAGAGAGGGAATCCTTTCTGTTCTCTTACTCTTCATCGAAGAGCTCAGCCCATGCCCTGGCTGGGAGTCACCACACAGAAAATGGAGTGTGGATGGATCACAGCCCTGTTGGGTTGCCCTTCTCCTTGCTGACATTGTAGGCAGAGGTATCTGTACTCTGGACACTCCAAAGCTCACCTTGACCTCACTCAGGTAACTCCAGCTCCCTGACGGGTGGTACAAATGTCCAGGCAATTCTCCATCCCTGCAGTGGGCACCACCTACCCTTTACATCCTCCCAGACCTTTAGGAGGAGGCACGCGGCTCAATCGCCTCGCTGACATTTGTGCTGTTGATCCTGTTTGTCTTCCCTGTGACTCCACAGTGGACTCAGAAGCCCTGGGCAGGTGAGGCAGTAACCAAGGGTGAGCTGAGACACTTGCTGGGCTGTGATTTGATAGCAAGGGTTGGGTTTTCCATGATACCAGGACATAGGGACATCGCTCGCTGAAGCGGTTAAGCCTGCAAGCATGCAGGCCCTCACTGACCCACAGTTCTTCCATGACTGAAGAAGGTTTAGATCATAAAAACAAGGTAATCCATGAAATTATTAAATTATTAAAGGCCTACAAGACTGAAACAATATCACTCATTCTTCAATTTTTTTAGCCACTTTATTAAAGATAAACTAGCTCAGTGATGGATCTAAGAGCCAGATCAAACACAAGCTTCTTTCACGTAAAGCAGAGGCACTGTTGACTTGAGGTCTAGTCTAAAGAAGCAGGGTTTATGCTGTTAGGTTTGTTTTTGTTGTTGTTATTGTTGTTTTGGTTTTTTTTTAACTGAGCAAAAGCTTTGACATGAGACTCCAGGTTTTCAGGCACATCATGACATAAGATCATAACGTAAGAGCCATAAGGGTGAGCTTGCAATTCTTTTCTTTTGGTCCAGGGCATGCCACTGAAAGTTTATACATATTAATAGCTATCCGGCGGTATTCAATCCCATGCAACTGAAAGTTTATACATATTAATAGCTATCCTTGGTGGCTTACGCTGCCATGTGTAAATCGGCTTCAAGAGAGCTTTGCTTTTGTTGGTCACTCTGAATCACACTGAATCTTCTTCAATGGTGATCACTGGACAGACAGCACAGCTTCAAGTACCCATAGCTGTTGGCCTTTGTGTTGGGAGATATGGGTGGAAAGTCATTGATTTTTTTTTTTTTTTACTCTATCTTACTAATAAATAGCTGGAAACATTTTAAAGGTTTATCTGTGTGCCTGCGTCTAGGGGTTACTGGCAGTTGTGATCTGTCACGCATGGACTGTGGGATCCAAACACTAGTCCTCATGGTTAACACAAGTCTTGTTAACTGCTGATCCATTGCTCCAGCCCCAGAGGGCAAACTGCAGTATTTTGAACTACATTTTATTTAAAGTACATTTTAAACAACAGCATTTCTGAAAGTTAAAAGGATCTATGTGTAAAGTATAAATATTATTTAAAAAAAAATCAAACTATCTCTACCAAGCATACTTTTTCTAACAATGCGGGCCAACTGTTGACTGTTGTGTGGTAGAAACAGTTGTGAAAACTGATAAATAAGTGCTTACCATAGGAAGAACATAGGAAGTATTTATGCATGTCTTAAGCACTATAGTTCATAATTGTCACAAGAAATCCCCTCCAGGGAGGGGACAGTTATGGTCATTTTTTCCCCACTTGGATATTAGCCTAGGGGGATCTGTAAAGTTCTGTAGAAGTAATTAGACATTTCTACAATGATCTCGCCTATGAATTACTTATAAGGGGGTTGAGCATCTCTTAAAAGGGTTCTGGGGACCCTTTAGTGACTCATCCAGAAATGTTGGCAGCCTTTTTCTATGTGTCCCAAGAAAAGTAAATTGAAAAGAAAACCACTGGGAACGTTAACAAATTTTTCTGAGAAATAAATGGACATTCCAGAAAATTCATTGTGTAAGTGTATTCATAGCCCAGGGAACAGGAGAGAGAGCCAAGAAAACTGTGCTTGGAGCTTTCTCCCACAGGCACTCGCTGTGCGTGACATGCGGGCCCAACCTTAGTTCCTGAAGCCTCGTTGCCTTTACCTGGAAGATGAGAGGGCTCTCTGTAAAGATAGAGTGAGGGAGCTGACAAGAAGCGTCTTAAATAACAGGACTCATATCTTCTCAGAGAAACAATCTCGAATCGAAAATGTCAAGGTCATTGAAAAATTAATATCTGGCTGGGTAGGGATGGTACACCCTTTAATCCCAGCACTTGGGAGGCAGTGGCAGGTGGATCTCTATGAGTTCAAGGCCAACTTGCTCTACATAGTGAGTTCCAGGACAGCCAAAATTATACAGAGAAACCCTGCCTCGAAAAAACAAAACAAGACAAAACAACAACAACAACAACAACAACAACAACAACACGGCCAGGTGACATATTCTCTGTCTGGGTATGTTCTCTCTTTAAACCAGTTTCCTATATACTACACTTGTAATTACTGTGGTGTCTGACTGAGTCTCCTGAAGGTGTTTAGTCATGTCTTTAATTTTGTGTGATATATTCATGTAGGGCTAAAGGAAAAGATAAGATTGAGTTGTATGTGACCTCTCTAGAAGACCCACTGAAGGGGACACATTCTAATTCTCAGGCAGCGCTCTGATCCTCTTTCCTTCTAGTTAATTTCCATTCAAGTGAACTAGGCAACAGGTGATTATATGGGAAACTTGAAGAAGGGAAAGTCAGACAGAATGTAAAATTACGTAATGCCATCATTTAAAAATGTTATCTAACCAAAGAGTGAAAGGCTTGTGCCACTGGACCCAGTTCCCAGAGACTATTACTGTTATCCCTGGGGCAGGCAGATGCGCACCCTATTCTTCTCCACCCTCATCCAGCTCCTCCAGAAAGCCCCATACATGAATATTCATTACGACCCATTACAGTCTCCCAGCACTTAAAACCCATAGCTTCCACCACCACCTCTTTTTCTTTCTTTTTTTTAAAATTAGATATTTATTTTATTTACATTTCAAATGTTATCCCCTTTCCTGATTTCCCCTCCAAATATCCCCTACCCTCTCCCCATTCCCCCTGCTCCCCAACCCACCCATTCCTGCTTCCTGGCCCAGGCATTCCTCTATACTGTGGCATAGAACCTTCACAGGACTAAGAGCCTCTCTGACAGACTAGGCCATCCTCAGATACATATGCAGCTAGAGCCATGTTTTCTTTGATTGGTGGTTTAGTCCCAGGGAGCTCTGGGGTTACTGGTTAGTTCATATTGTAGTTCCTCCTAGGGGGCTGCAAACCCCTTCAGCTCCTTGGGTACTGTCTCTAGCTATTTCATTGAGGACTCTGTGCTCCATCTAATGGATGACTATGAACATCCATTTCTGTATTAGTCAGGCACTGGCAGAGCCTCTCAGGAGACAGCTATATCAGGCTCCTGTCAGCAAGCTCTTGTTGGCATCTGCAATAATGTCTGGGTTTGGTGGTTGTTTATGGGATGGATCCCCAGGTGGGGCAGTCTCTGAATGGTCATGCCTTCATTCAGTCTCTGCTCTGAACTTTGTCTCTGTAACTCCTTCCATGGGTATTTTGTTCCCCCTTCTAAAAAGGATCAAAGTGTCCATACTTTGGTCTTCCTTCTTCTTGAGTTCCATGTGTTTTGCAAATTGTATCTTGGGTATTCTGAGCTTCTGGGCTAATATCCACTTATCAGTGAGTGCATATTATGTGTGTTCTTTTGTGATTGGGTTACCTCACTTAGGATGATATCCTCCAGATGCACCCATTTGTCTAAGAATTTCATGAGTTCATTGTTTTTAATAGCTGAGTAGTATTCCAATGTGTAAATGTACCATATTTTCTGTATCCATTCCTCTGTTGAGGGACAGCTGGGTTCTTTCCAGCTTCTGGCTAATATAAATAAGGCTGCTATGAACATAGTGGAGTATGTCTCCTTATTACAGGTTGGAGCATCTTCTGGGTATATGCCCAGGTATTGCTGGATCTTCCGGTAGAACTATGTCCAGTTTTCTGAGGAACTGCTAGACTGATTTCCAGAGGGGTTATACCAGTTTGCAATCCCACCAGCAGTGGAGGAGTATTCCTCTTTCTCCACATCCTCGCCAGCATAGCTTTACACACAGTTGTTTTTTTGTTTTTGTTTTTTGTTTTTGTTTTTTCATCTTATAAATGAATGCAGTAATTAATACAGTGGCTGTTTTTCTTTATTCCAGCTACTTTCCCAATAACGACATAGAGAAGCCAAGCTTTATTTGCAACTTAAGAGCACAATAACGAGGCATTATAATTCTCTTCTAATCAATTAATCTAATCTCTGGCCAAAACTCTCTGAGATGCTTGCATTTTTGTGTTGGTCTAGCTCCCTGGGCTTCAGGTGGTGTGTTCCCTCATGATATCTCTCTGGACCCCTACCTCCTGGAGAATCCTCACTTCTTCCCTAGCTGGTGGAAGCCCCACCCTATTCTCTCCATCGCCTGGTTATTGGTTTTTCCAGCTTTTGTTGACAAGGCAGAGAATAAGTGGTTAGCATTGTTCACACAAGCTTGATACAGGAGATTCTTAACAAGAGCACAACAATGCCATGTCCGGGTTGGAAACGGAGCTTGGGATAGAGAAGTCGAATTTCACTAACAAGGGAATACATGAGACAACCCTCAACAACATTACACCTATAGACTTGATTTACACCTTTCCTATACTTCAATCAATAGTCAGCGCCTCGGTGTAGACTTTGGACTAGCTCTACAATCCGTAGGAGCAACTGCAACAGGGGGGCTGCTCCAGCATGTGCAGCCCCAAGAATCCCTCAGTTGACATTTTGCCCTGTACCTGGACCTTTTTCTGGAAATTCTGATGTGGAGGAAGGAATTGGACAGGGATGGAAGATTTTTAAAAGTACAAAGGGGAGAGAGAGAGAGAGAGAGAGAGAGAGAGAGAGAGAGAGAGAGAGAGAGAGAGAGACTGGTGCAGATAGATTACCTTTGCTATGTGGTTACTAAAATTATGGTTAATGAAGTTGTTGTTCCTGTGATATGCTCTGAGCCTTGAGGACCCTGCGCCAATCCTGGTCTAAGTCTGGAACAATACTCAGTAGCTAGCTGTTGAAGGAATAAGGTGGATGAACAATCTTAGTACCCGTGGCATGTCACTTCAGAGGCATACTTACTTCCTGGTATATTTATGACAATAAGTTGACAACCAGGTGACAATTTAACCCTAAATACAACTTCTAAGATGGAGTGTTCTAGTGGAAGTTGTAACTCACATTTTCAAAGCAATGTTCCAGTAAAAGCTGTAACTCACATTTTAAAAGCAATATACCCTTGTGTATAGCTGAGACACAATATGTTTTGACACATGGATGCAAAGATGGCCCCATTCTCTATGTAGGAAACTTCACAAGTCCCCAGTTGATGCCTGAAAGACATGGCAAGTACTAAATCTTGTATCTACCATGTTTTAGCCAATAAAAAACACACAAACTCCCAATAAAGCTCAATTTATAACTAGAAAGAGTAATAAGTAAATAATAGCTAGTAGGTAGCAAGATACTAATGATCTACAGCTGTGCCATCTCATTAAAGTGTTCCTAAGAATAAGAATCTAAGACCTAAGGAAAGCCATAGGTTCCTATAGTAAACTGGTCTCTGGACCAGCCATCAATTCCCATACAGTGTGACCCTGAACTCAAGGTTAACTGCCTGTCTATTTAACTGCTATGTCAGCTTCTGTAAACAATGCTTGGTTGCCACAGATGTCCAGACCTTTCTGTTTATGTCACAGTTGTGGTTTTGCCCTTAAAAACTTGAACTAACTAGAGCTTGAGTCTTCTTCCCACCAATCTGCTTGGGACAGTCTTGCCAGGGGTTAATAAAGACTCCATTCAACTTATCTAGGACTTTCATGAGCTTTTCTCTTCAGGTACCCCATAATAAGAGATAAAAGAAAAATGAAGTGATCTCTCCTGCAAAATAGTTTACTGTGCTATATACAATTTGTCTTCTTTATTAAGTAACTTTACCTTTCCCCTAGAGGAAGCACATCCAGGCATTCAGGTGGCCATGTTGGCTGCTGGTGCCCTCTGGAGCCATAGTACATAGTTACCATCACTGAGGTTCTATGATGCTTTGTCTTCTCAATTGGGAAGACGACTAAGTTACTCAGACTGGCAACATATACAGGGTGGATATGATGCAGGACAAAAATTATGACTCCTGTTCCAGGCAGAATACTGTCAGTGATTCATAATTCTGTCATGATACTAAGAATGATTACAAGTTAAAACATGAATTCTTAATTTCTGAAATTTTCCTGATAATATTTCGGATAAAAGATGACTAGAAGTCACCAAAGCTATCTAACTGACTTGATAGAACTCATTATTTGATCTTTAGTTTGATTAAATATCAGCCCTAAACGGTAATTCAGGATCTGTGAGACAATCGTATAGTAAAGAATTGGAAGGCAGCCAAGTCAAGGAAGTGAAGATCTGTTTGTGCATCTTAGAGACAGGTGACTCTCGCTCACTCTGTCTGCCCCTTTCAGAGTAAATTTCCAGGTGTTTACAAAATGACAACCAAAATCTAGGAAGATGTTCTGTTGCCAGACTCAAAGTGATGGATACTTTATCTCTAGTGATAATGTTTACATAATATAAAAGTTCCTTACAATCAAGTCACAAGGGTTGCTTAAATATATAGATCGATTTTCATTTACCTATTCTGGTAGCCATACCTATAATGTTGCAATTTCACTTCTTGGGGTCTCTCCTAAGGAAATCATCAAGGACATGTGTGAATACTTGATGACAATTATGTTTATTCCAAAATTGTGCATATTAGTAGTAGGCCCAAAACAATTCTGCATTCCTATTCTAGAAGACTGGGTACATGCAATGTGGTGTAGCCCTTGGATAGTACATTATGACACCATTACAAAGCGGCTCACAGAAGGACTTCAATTATGTAGGGAAAGAATCACAGGGTCTCTTACTGCATATTGTTTGACAAAAACCAAAGGTTTGTAAATGAGTATAGGTGTCAGTCTTTCCATATCTACAGGAGGTTAAATCTAATTAGACCCCACAGATACCAAAGTGTACAGATGTTCAAGTCCCTTATATAAATTGGTGATATGGTTTGTTTTTTTAATATAATATAATCCACATCCATGGTCTTAGTCAATATTCTATTGCTATGAAGAAACATTATGACCAAGGCAACTCTTTTAAATGAAAGCATTTAATTGGGGACTTGGTAACAGTTTCAGAGGCTTGGTCTATTCTCATCATGGCAGGGAGCATAGCAGCAGGCAGGAATAGTGCTGGAGAAGTTGAGAGCTATATCTTGATCTACAATCAGAGAAAGAACCTGGGCTTGGTATGAGCTTTTAAAACTTCAAAGTCCACTCCCAGTGACACATTTCTTCCAACAAGGCCACACCTCCTAATCCTTCTAATCCTAACAAAGGGGTCCACTCCCTAGTTACCAATCATTCAAATCTATGAGCCTATAGAGGCCATTCAAACCACCATATCCACTCTCCCATATACGAGTGTGTGTGTGTGTGTGTGTGTGTGTATGAATGTGTGTCTGTGTGTGTATCTGTATGTGAGTGTGTGTCTGTGTATATATGTGTATGAGTGTGTGTCTGTGTGTATCTGTATGTGTCTGTGTATCTGTATGTGAGTGTGTGTCTGTGTGTATATGTGTATGAGTGTGTGTGTCTGTGTGTGTCTGTGTATGAGTGTGTGTGTGTGTCTGTGTCTGTGTGTATAAGTGTGTGTGTGAGTGTGTCTGTGTGTATATGTGTGTGAGTGTGTGTGTGTCTGTGTGTATATGTGTGTGTGTGTCTGTGTATGAGTGTGTGTGAGTGTGTCTGTGTCTGTGTGTGGGACTCAAACCAAGGGTCTCATCTGTGTTAGGTAAGTGCTCTGCCCCTGAACTGAGTTTCTAACCCTCCCACATATTTTAACTAATCTCTAAGTTCCTCACAATGGCTAATACAATGCAAATGCTATGCAAACACTTGTCATACTGCATTGTTTAGAGATGACGGGGTGGGAGTGGATCTGTGCGTGTTCAGTGTGCAGACACAATTTCTTTCCCAACATTTCCTTCCAGGGCTGGTGAAATCTGTCGATGCTGAACCTGCAGATTGTGAAGACCAACAATGCAAAGGGATCCTGTTGGTACTTGTACACGCATAAGGTGCTCCAAAAACTGACTTCAGTCATAAAGATCGATAGGTCACCTCTGAGTGACATAGACACTCACCTTTGTGCCAGTCTCCGTTTTATATCTATTACAATGAACATGTATGCCGTTTTTGAAAAATGTGTTCTTTTAAAACAGCAACCAAACCAACCCACTAAGCAAGTCAGTCCTGTAGTCAGCAGTCTGACCTGGGATGCTAAGGGCCGCCAGGTTTTATATTCATCTCCTGTTTCTCCCACCCTCTTGTAGCATTTGGGGGTGTACTCTCTGTACTACCTGACACAGGCATGGTGTTCTCATGTGTGCATCTTCTGAGCTACCATATCCCCAGCATAAAAGATAAAAAGTCATGAAGCCACCCTAGGTTTACACAGAGATCTGGAAAATGTCAACATAGACATATCCTGAAATCCATGCTAACCTCGAACACCTTCCTCCATCCTCTTACTTGGTTGGGTATATCAAGTCGCCATGTTGCTCAAAATATCATAGTTAACTGGATAAATTCAACACTAAGGAGGCTGAGGCAGGGGGATCAAACAGGCCATCCTTGGCTCCGTAGTGAAACTCTTTAAAAATAAACAAGCAAGCAAACAAACAAAAAGCAAAACAAAACAAAACCAAAAAAAAAAAAAACCTCACAAAACAAAAGTGATAGTAAATTCATTGTGACGGGCCCTAAGTGGAGCAGTCTAAGAGATAGACCCCTTAGCAAACGTTATCTTTCTCACTGTGTAAGCATACTCTCTGGGTTCAAATAATTAATTACACATAGTAATGGCCGTTTCAGCCAAGCTTGGAATTCGAGTCCTTTGTTAGGAGAACGTCTTTATCAGTACATTTCATCAAAGGGAAAACCAAATAAAATTTTTTCCCAGGAAGTATTCTCAGTGATAAGTGAAAAATTACTCTCAGAAGGGGGGAATCCCATCCCTTTTCCCTCCTCCCTCCTTTAGCATTCAGAGAAAGCATGGTAGAAACACCTGACCTCTCCCTCTAAGCCCTGGATTGGTCTTGCCTGCAAAGACATCCTTGGTACATGCCTTCAGGGGGTTTATGCCATCTAATTGGAGTTATGGCGACCATAGGGCGTTCCCTGGAATGCTTACTGCAGCGCTAGGCACCAGAGCACAGAACCCTCTGCCGGTAATTAGGGGACAGTACGAGCCAGTCTAGACTTCGGAATCGTTCTGGTTCCAGCACGCCCAGTCAATCAATAGGCATTAATCATCCTGTACTTATTGCTAACGTGACTCAGCCTCCGTGACTCATCGGCATCACACACAGGGAAGTCTGTTGTGACTGGAGATGGGCAAGACAATTAGTCGAGAAGCGAGCTTTGCCTGAAGGTGCAGACTATTCCAGCAAGGAGCGAGGAGAGTATGGAGGTGGGGTGGGGCACAAATGCAAGCCCAAGAGGAGCCCTGGGCAGTGCAAGGAGGGGCGCCTACCTAGCGTTGTCTGCCCAGTTGGCATAGCAGAGTGTGCACTGTTTCGATTTCCAATTTTTTTTTTTTCATTTATGGATACGTTATCTTTCCAACTCCCTCACAGGCTCGGGAAGGGACAGGTAGGGGCCACGGTGGGTCCCATCTCTGTCTCTGGCGCCTAACTCTGGCTAGAGAGAGGTGGCCACCTAGGAGTGGTGTCATGCGCTGCTGGTCTCCTTGATAGTTCTGCTTCTCCTGCTTTTGGCAAAGATCTCTTAGGCTGACCCAATAAAAGTGAAGATCTCATGGGGTTTGTCAAGCTTCGGTGCCCAGCGAAACTTCTTTGGCCTGCTAATCACTGCAAAACAGGCTCTGTCACCGAGAGAGTTCCCCTCCTTCCTGTTCTCAGCTAGAAATACCATGAGAACAGACTGTCTCACAGTGTTTTCAGACTTCCACTCCCAGTCCCTGCCAAAAGCAGGAAGTGCAGAAGTGGGCGATAATTCTTTCTTTTCTTTTTCTCTTTCGTTTTTTTTTTTTTTTTTTTTTTTCTTTTTAGAACACTTTATTAAAGAGTTTTGGTTGTTACTTCTTTTGTTTTGTTTTTTTTACCCCACCCCACCCCCGAACCTCATTAGAATTAATTTGAGCAATGCTTTCAATTTACATGATGATTTGAGCTGGAAAAAACATTACATGAGGGAGGTATTTCTTACTCTACACAGGGCTCTGATCCAGTGGGCAGGGGATGGGGGGGGCGGGTCTCTCCTTCCCCACAGTTCTGTAACACATCACATATCTTGGACATGCCACCTACCTTCACACAAACATCTCTTCCCAATCGAGTCTGCTCTCCTTGCTTTTCTTTCACCCATTAGTCGACCGTTTCAATTTGTGGAAACTGTACGCAGACACTGAGTGCCATTGAAAGGACTAGGGACCACTGTGTTTAAGTATACCATTGAAGGTAGGGGAGGGACGAGTGGGAGGGGGAGAGGAGAGGAAAGAAGAGGGAAGGTGGAGAGAAGAGTGGAGGGAGAAGGGAGGGAAGCAAGCAGAGAAGCCAAGTAAGGCTGAGAAAAGGAAAGAAAGTCTAGGAGGCAAAGCAGAGGCCAAGGAAGCCATTCCCCTGCAGTCGACCTGTGTTCTAAGCTCACGTGAAACCATTTGATCACCTGGCCACTTGAACATAAACAATACAAAGTAGGATCACAGACTTGGCAGGACCTTTATCCACAAGGCTGGCGGCTTATCAGAAGAGGGACAGCAACATAATCTTGCCCTTGTTGTGCACACAGAAGGAAGGTCATCTGAGGACAGCAGGGAGAAATCAGCCATAGATGTTAGACTTGCAAGCCTTCTCAAGAATTCTGGGAAATAATTAAGCAATGTTTAAGTCAGCCAGGCTGTGAGATTTAGTTTTCACAGCTCTGGAAGGCTAATGGATAGATGATCACTGATGAAACTCACATTGTAGGTTTTTCCTATCGAGGGCAAAGCCTTCTGACGGTCCACGCCACGGTGGCTGGACACACCTTGTGGGAGCAATGGCTTCCTGTGCTGGTCATGAAGCAGATCTAAGGTGAACTAGCATAGGACTTGAAGCATGTGGGAGACTGAACCTCAGGCTGCAGCTAGTTCAGCTGAAGGTCACACACAGCAAACGGCAGGCTGATATTAATTAGAGATGACTAATAAGTGATGAGTCTTGGTCCAACTTGCTTCCTCAGACAAAGCTGGGTCTGGTCTAAAACCCCGGAAGCTTGGGCTTCAGGATGCCAATCAACTCTGCTAAGCTCTGTACAGAATTTTGTATTGAATTCTAAGAAAAGCCTAGAGACTCTGTAAAATTATGCACACCTCCTCCCCTCCCCCCCCAACTCACTCTCACACCAATTAAGTATGCATAATATATCTGGCCTGTGGTAGCCACTAGGACATTAGGAGAAAAGAAGCCAAAGTATTCAAGACAAATAATTGACTGAGTTAAGTAGACTAGAAACAGAATTCAAGCAAAACCAACCAAGGGGAGGAGGGGTGTGAGAGAAGAAAGGGCATCTGTGAATCCATAAAGACTCAGCGGACACACACCAAGTCTAGTGTGCCTCTCCAGTGTCCCCCAAAGACTCTGACAGTGCACGGTTCTCACCAGCAGGGAAGCATAAGTTCTTGAAGTACCTCTTGATTCTAGGCAAGGTTTGCATATGTCGTCTCTATCATTTCTTGCAAGAGTCATGTTGGGTGAGCATGACCGTCACCCCTTAGTGGGAGCACGGAGGTGTGAGGTCGTTAAGGTGAACCCTGACCCCCATGGCCCCCTGAGCACAAAGCCGGAAGAGTGACAGTTTGTTAGAGGTGTCAGTGATTACCGTGAGCCAGGTCAAGAGCATCAACAGGCAGGGGCTGGAGAAGAGGTGGGGACAGTGGCGCTCTGTCTCCTGAATAATAATAACCTGAGCGGTTTCCCAAATGGTGCTCTCTCCTTGTTGCTTCTCTGCGGGTCCCAATTTTGGTTTTTGGCAGAGCACACAATGTCCGTGAATGAGCACAGGGCTGCAGGCAATGTTAGCCCTTCGGGCTCTCTGGCTCTTGCCTTTGTGATTCTCTGAAGGGCTTTGAGCTCTGGAAAATTAGGGCTTTTCAATGCAAGAGCCATTAGTGATTGAGCCAAGCTTTGGACATATAATTCTATGAGAACAAGAAAATCATGGGAATTTTTGAAAACCTTGGAACTGAATTCATCGTGCTCAGCTACAAAACCTTCACCCTGCCTAACTCTTACATAATCTCTTTGTGGTGGCTTTCCTTCTGTGTGTGCAGATAGTATGTGTGTTTGTGTGTGCGATGTGTGTGTATGTGCATGTATAAAATATATCATATGGGTAATATATGGGAAATCTGTATCACATATGGGTAATTTATAATGTACGATATATAGTATAAACACATGCATATATATGCATATATACATATATACGCATGTGTAGGGAAGCAATGGATAATTACAAACCACCTTCTCCTTTAGCTGTGAGTGTTACAAGAGGAACTAGCAGGACATGTTGTTTTTCCTCTTTTATCTTCCAAAAAGATCAACCAGAAACCCAATATGAAAAAAGCTAATGTGGTACTAAGTTTGCAAATTTAAACTGAGTCCTGCAGTCAAGGCATGCGACGTTTCCATAGCAACATTAGCTCTCATCTTGAGGATTTTCAGTCCTATTAAAGGCATTGAATTCATCCAGTTATATATACCAGTGTGCATACAGTGTGGCTGAACTTAAGGTGGAGGTTTATTTTTCCAGATTTTAATTATAAGTAATTCCTCCCATTGTGGGTAGGTAGACCTGTGCCGTGGGGGTCCAGGAAGAGGAGCCTTGGATAAATGGATAGTGTAAAGCATCCATTTGATTTAATTCATTCTTGGTTTTTCTCCCTTTGTTTCCTTGGTGCTCTGGATTCTGAAAGTTAGAAGGATAATGGTTCTAGGAAGTCACCTTCCTGCAACCCGTGGTGCTACCTCCAAGAAAATACAAAGGCAACTTTTCCAGGAGGCCAGGTGGGGAGGGCAGGGGTAGCTCATAGCATACATAGATGTGTGGCTAGCGCCGCGCTGGGTTTCTACATCACTTTTTTAAAAGGTGTGTGCGTGTGTGCATGTGTGTGTGCATGTGTGTGTGCATGTGTGTGTTTGTGT
>NC_034605.1:48925678-48928559 GCF_900095145.1 Mus pahari | reverse complement strand
TGTTTGTGTATGTGTGTGTGTTTGTGTGTGTGTGCATGTGTGTGTGCATGTGTGTGTGTGCATGTGTGTGTGTGTGTGCGTGTGTGTGTGCGTATGTGTGTGTGTGCGTGTGTGTGCGTGCGTGTGTGTGTGCGTGTGTGTGTGTGCATGTGTGTGTGTGTGCTTGTGCACACGTGAACGTGCGGTGTATTTGGGGTCATGCATAGGTGCCAGAGGACATCTGTGGAGATCAGAGACCAACCCCAGGTCGGCGCCTTGTTTGAGGCTTGAGGCAGGGTCTCTTTTGTCACACACCAAGCTAGCCAGAACTCTTTCCTCCTCCTCCATCTCCTCACAGGAGCACTGGAATTACAAATTCATGCTATTGCGTCTTGCTTTCTTTTTCAACAGGGCTCTGGGGATTTGAACTCAGGTCCTCACATTTTTACAGCAAGTGCTGTATAGACATCAAGCCACCTGTGCAGCCCCCTCCCCCCCTGTATCTCATTTAGATGCCGGCACAGAAATAGGCCTGGGCACTGGTCTCTCTCACACACAACCAACCCTTGGAGGACAAAGAAGTCGTGTCTCTTCTCAGTGAAGTCTGAATGGAAAACTTAATATAACCTCAAATCAGCTGGAAAGCAGGGGGTGGTTGTGCTCAGTTTCTCATGAGCTATCGTTCCTGACGAAAGGAAGAAAAGGACATGTGTAATGAACATTTCCTTGGTGGGGAAAAAAGAAAGGTTGTAGATCCTTGCTAGCGATTGGCTGATGCAGATGGAGATGGCGAAGAAGCAGGAAGATTCACAGAGCCTCCCTAGTACACAACAGCATTGGACAGCTCTGAAGAGCTGGAGGGTGTGCCGGGGGTGGGGTGGGGCTGGGGGTGGGGCTGGGGCTGGGGGCAAGGAAACGCGTCTTCAGTGGACTTTTCATCTGAAATAGTACCAGGGTGTCAGAGACATACCGAAACTCTGAATGAAACAGACAAATGGATGTGGCAGAAGTCTCACAGCAAACCAGCCTGTGAGGATGGGGCTATTTTTAGGTGCCTAATGAAGAAAGCAGCTGCATTCAGAGAGGCTGTCACTCGCAGCTTGTGGGACCAATTTGTTCTGTTCCGGGGGTTCCAGCGTTGATCAGCAGTCAGTTCCCTCTCAGATGCCCAGGAAGGGGCTCCACATAGTAATGACAGCTGCTTTGGGGTTTTCTTTCAGAGTTCAGAGAAGGCTCTCAGTTAATAGACCCATCAGAATCCGGGAATGTAAGAGAAACGATGCGCTCTTCCTGGGCCCTCCTGGAGGAAGTCTGGCCCCATAGAAACCCATTTCAAAGCCTCAAGGAGCAAAAGACAAAACTCCAGCAGGCTCGCTCTGTGACCCAAGTAAGCGGGCTCTGTCTCTTTTGTTCTCTGTGACCTGAGCAGCTAAGCAAGAGTATAGAAGGCAGGCGACATTCCCTGAAACTGAAAGGCAAAGCTGGAGAGTGACCCACTTTTGGAAACAAAAAGCAAGCAAGAGAGAATGCCTTCAGGTCACAGGCTGAGCACTGAGGGTCTAGGTATGGAACGGGAGAAAGTTGGTCCCTCAGCATCCAGGGAAAGGTTGTGTGGTATCATGCTAGGTGGGATAACGGTGTTTCTCCTGTCCCTGTCACACAATGCAGTGCTGCTTGTGCCTCAACTCTTCCTGAGATTCGACAGAAAGCCATACACTCCGGATGTCCCCTGCATCAGGTTGCTCTGGATTTTCACTGAAGGATGCCTTTGTACTTCTTCTCTCAAAACTTTGTTACTTATTATTATCGTTGTATGTGGAAGAGGACAGGCATGGGCATGCCACAGTGCAAGTGTGGAGGACAGAGGTCAGCATGGGAGAGTTGGTTCTCTCCTTTCTCCTTTACATGGGCTCTGGGATTTGAACTTATGTCATAGGGCTTTTGCTTCAAGCACCTTTACTGAGCCATTAGTTTTAAATACTTACTTTTTTTTTCCTTAGAAGCTATGCATTGTGTTGGCCAGAGCTTATGAAAACTCATGAAAAGACAACAGCTCTATGGTAAGGGCCAGAAATCCTGTCCATGGATCTAAACCCATTAGTACCTCAACAAATGGGAAGAAGGGTCTTACCTAAGTTAGGGCTTTACTGCTGTGAAGAGACACCATGACCAAGGCAACTCTTACAAGGACAACATTTCATTGGGGCTTACAGGTTCAGAGGTTCAGTCCATGATCATCAAGGTGGGAACATGGCAGCATCCAGGCAGGCATGGTGCAGGAGGAGCTGAGAGTTCTACATCTTCATCTGAAGGCTGCTAGCAGAAGACTGGCTTCCAGGCAGCTAGGATGAGGGTCTTAAAGCCCACGCCCGCAGTGATACACTTCCTCCGACAAGGCCACACCCACCCAACAAGGTCACACCCACCCAACAAGGCCACACCCACTCCAACAAGGCCACGCCTCCAAATAGTGCCACTCCCTGGGCTGAGCATGTTCAAACCATAATAGGTCTCAAACTGAAGAGTCCAACAAGACCTCTAACAAGTAGCAATTAAATCAGGGTTGGTGGAGATCAGGAGTCTCTCCAGGGGCTCCATGACTTCTCACAGTGCAGATGTACCTGGGTGGCTAGGGGTTCCTCAACTCCTTCTAAGTTCAACCAGGTGAGATGTGTTTGCAAATGCCTTCTGTGTTAAGACAAGAGGAACCAGAGGGAATGGATGCTTGTAGCCAAAACAGTATTTGCTGGCACAATAGCACACAGGAACACAGACACTGGCATCCAAAGCCTTGCCCCCTGCCCCCGCCCCCTCCCCCACCCCATGCATGTCCTGGGGAGGGGCTTGTGAAGTCCTACCCCTAGCTGATGGCAGTTGATGGCTGCTAAAGAAGTACCAGTGA
>NC_034605.1:48907865-48925494 GCF_900095145.1 Mus pahari | reverse complement strand
GAGAGGGAGAGGGAGAGGGAGAGGGAGAGGGAGAGAGAGGGAGAACACAATCATATAGAGGGGGAGGAAAACGGGGAGGACTGACCACATGAAACCTGAGTCCTCCTAGGAGCACCCAATCCCAGACTTGCATGATCTGTAAGACACGTTAGAGTCCATGATAATTAGCTCTCCTTCCCATTATGTCACTTGGACACAGGAGATGGCAGGCCCTCCCTAAAACTTTCTGTCAACTGTGTGTGCTCTCACTTGGTGGACATGCCTGCCCTTGCCCAATGGTCTTCAGTCCTGGGATATCAGAATCTGCTGGGAAGTGCAATGGAAGTACCAGTGCCCATGCCTGTGCTCAGACTGCTGTGGCAGACTTTAAGGAGATGATCCAAGCCTTCATTTTTATGATTATTTTTTTAGACATTGTCACCAAGCCAACTTAAGTTGCTTCTTGTTTTTCTCTGGCTGGTCACACAGGTCAGCTGTTCAATTTGAAATGCTCCTTTGGTAGCAAATACGCACTGATTTAGTGTGTGTGTGTGTGTGTGTGTGTGTGTGTATCTATAATATATAATATGCATGTTATATATCATATATCACATATCGCATATCGCATATCGCATATCGCATATCGCATATTGCATATCTCATATCACATATCACATACCACATGTCACATGTCACATGTCATAATTATACTATATTATACACATTGTACATTGTATATTACATATTATATAATATATATTATGCTTATATAATAAATTTATAAACATAAAAGATTTAGTGTAAATATTATAAATGTAAGTATAACTATATATGGGTCTTATATAATAACTTTATACATATAAAATATTTAGAGTAAATGCATGTGAAAGGGAACAAAGGGTCAGGAGGATGGGTTGAGCAGGTAAAGGTAATGAATGCTTGCCTCCAAGCATGACAACCAGAAGTTTGATGTCTGACACATACATAATAGAAAGAGAGAGCTGAACTGAGTCCCACAAACTGCCCACTGACTGCCACTTGTACACCATCACAGTCACACCACACAGAATAAAGTTGTAATTACAGAAGAAACAGAAAATCAAAATAAATGAATCTAAACTATCTCATTAAAATCCTTTTAGTTGACTTATATTGAAATAGCACTTCACAGCCATGGAGTGACAGGCAACGTTGATAAGAACAGTTTTGCCTGTTGCTGTGTGCTTGGCTTCTGTGGCTGAAGGAAAGTTTGGGATTATTTCTATTAACTGGATACTGTGCTAGACATGGTTCAAACTACGGGAGGTCTTTCCTCTCTAGCATTCTTCTCTACAACCCGGGCTATCCGGCTTCTTTTAAATTTCTCTCCTAAACTGTTTTCCAAGACTGGGACACCTCTCTTCTCTGAACCTTTTCCATGATGGGGCTTTAAAAAGACCTGAAGTGTCTAGAGCAGTGGTTCTCAACCTTCCTAATGCCGTGATCCTTCAATACAGTCCCTCATGTCATGGTGCACCCCCCCCCAAACCCCAACAAAATTATTTTTGTCGCTACTTTATAACTGTATTTGGCTAAGGTTATGAATTACAATGTAAATATTTGATATGCAGGATATCTGATGTGCAACTCCCACACAAGGGTCCATACCCACAGGTTGAGAACCACTGGGCTATGTTGGCCCTTGCTCAACTTAGACCATATAGCTTAGATCTTGGGTGGTCCCCATAGGGCTATCTGAAAACCATGGACCCAGGCTTGTGGTGCAGGAGATGGTGAAGGCTTTAGAAGGTAGGACTACTGGAAGACCTTTCACTCATTAGGAGTTCACCCTTTAGGGAAATTGTGGGTTCCTAGGCTCCTCAGACAACCGCCAGTTTATTCCACCATGTGATCCTTTTGCCTTATTCATAGCTCCAAAAATCTTGAGACTAATCAGTCATTAGGGAATAGAAACACCAAGATGGTGGCCCAGATAATCCTTCTCTTTTATAAGTTCGTTGTCTAAGGTTGTTGTCACAGTAACAGAATGTGAATATGGCTTCAAATTCTCCAATCAAGTACAAAGTGAGGTGTTAAGTGGGTACCAGAAGTCTCAGATGACATCTCAAACTAAAATCACCTCCAACTGCCTACTGTAGAGTCACTGGAAGTATTATTGCAGGTGGGGTGCTGAAGTTATTAGCTGACCCCAAGTCTTTACTTAATGTTTGGGGGTTTTGCTCATTTGTGTTTTTGTTGTTTCTTTTCATCATCATCATCATCATCATCATCATCATCATCATCATCAATCATCATCATGTAAGACATCAGGATTCAGAATGGGAAACTTGTTAGTTTGGCTATTGTTTGTAATGATTGTGCAGACCAGGGGACAAATGTTATTATGGCTCAAGTGGGAAACTGGTCCCTACCCATGCATGAGGCCTTAGTTTGAATCCAACCCGAGCCCTTATTAAGGAAGTGACTGACGATTCCCAAAGCATTCTGACCAGCTGGTCTCACCAATTACTTAAGCTCCAGGTTCAGGGAGAGAATCTGTTTCAAAACTTAAGGTGAAGAGTGACCGAGGAAGCCTCCAGAAATCAATCTCTGGCTTCCACATGCAGTTGTGCACACATATGTCCTTGACCATGAAGGCAACACACACACACACACACACACACACACACACACATGCTCTCATATACAGAAACACACATTCACATACACATGCACTCAAATACACATATGCCCACACATGCACTCACACACACATGAACTCACACACACATATGAACTCCCATACACCTGCACTCACACACACTCATACACACATTCACTCACTCATACATGTACTCCAACACTCATACATACATACACTCACACACACACACATATGCCCTCACATACACATACACATACAGAGAGAGAGAGAGAGAGAGAGAGAGAGAGAGAGAGAGAGAGAGAGAGAGAGAGTGATTTATAGACCAGGAAAGACATATTGAGAGGAGAAGCTGGAAAGGGGGGTGGAACTGGTTGAGGTGCCCACAGACATGTCCCGGGCAGCTAGAAACTCCCAGGCACCTTGGGCTCTCCCAGGCAGCTGGAGAAAGCTGGTACTCCACAAAGACTTTGTCTATCAAACAGTTTTGATGAAAGAAAATTAGTCCTTTTAACAACTGTGTGTTTTTGCCTTTAAATAATAACTCTCCTGGGTGTGTTTTAGAGAGAATTCTATTTACATAAATTTGACTTAATCGCATCCACAGTCTGGACTGAAGCATCTTGTTTTCCAGGAAGGGTTGAAAATTTTGGGGAGTAACGACGGGGTTGCTTTGTCATGGCCTTCACCCCTACCTAGTCTGCACACCTTGGAAATTTCAACAGTTTTTCAACCTTTCCATGGGTGCTAATGCTCTGAACTTAGTATCAATGAACTGTGCAGACGGTCAGTTCTTAACTCAGACCTGGGTGCTGGGCATGATTTTCACCCCGGGAAATACCAAAAGGGGCTGCGTTCTGGGTGTTTTGGACATCACTCTGCTGACCATAGCACCTTGAAGTGCTAATTCTCTCGTCTGAGGTTGACATGGCACACCCTGAGGGTCATCTTCGGTGTGTGGTGCCAACACATGGGTTCCTGGGTAGTCTCTTTTCTCAATCCATGTGACCCCAGAAAAAGAACAATAAGTAGATTGCATGCCAGTCAGACTTTTTGTTGCTGTGACAAAATACCTGAGGCGAACAGGTTAAAAGACGAAGTTTCTGCTCATTGTCATCTATAACCAGCCATCCCCATTGCCTTGGGGCCCACATTGAGAAAAGAAGTCTAGGAGCTGCTTGCTCATAGCAGCCAGGTAGCAGAGAGAGTGGAGTGGGTGTGGAAGTGGGGGGCTAGAGGCAAGACAGACCCTTCAAAGTCACACCCTAGAGGCTCGACTTCCTCCAGCTGGACCTCATGTCCTGATCATCTTAGCTAGCAAGGAACTCATCAGCGCATGCGCTGAAGAGGTTAACGCTTTCAGGAGTGAATCACCGATCACTAGCCCTCGGCTGCAGCCAATCACCTGTCACTAGTCCTCAGTTGCAGCCAATCACCTGTCACTAGCACTCAGCTGGCAACCAAGTCTGGAACGCACTGGGCAAAGGACAATTTAAACCATACTAGCAGGATCTGCTTGGAAAGAAAGGAGTCCTTCTGTAAAGTTATGGTGGGCTCAGCCCACAACTTGTGGAAGGTCCTTCGCCATCTTGTTCACCCCATTTCCTCCTCTGAAGCCAGTTCTGTTTCTATTGTTCTTAAAATTGAGAATACCTATAATCTTTCTTTCCTTCCTTCCTTCCTTCCTTCCCTTTGTTTTTGTATTTCGTTGTTTTGTTTCCTTTGGGTTTTTTTTTTTTTTGGGGGGGGGGGCAGGTTTCACTGTGTAGTCCAGGCTGACCTGGAAGTCACTATGTAGCCCAGGATGGCCTACTAATTCCTAAGCGCTGAAATTTCTGGTGTGTGATGCCATACCTGGCCCCCCTCACTCATTTCACACTCGAAATTTGATTATGTGTGCAAGTGCATGTGTATGTGTGTGTATGTGTGCACCCAAGCATGTGTATGTCTGTGTGTATGTGTGCATATGTATGGTGTTGGAAACAGAAGGCCATAAGGTTTATATTTAGACACATGGATATCTGGTATGAGTTATGTAAAAATTAAACATAAAATATGGCTAACACTGGATGTGCGGTGGAAACCCAAGGAAAATAGTGACATATTCTGTTACATAACCACTTTTGGCAGAATGCCATTGCTGTATGACTGTATTAATATGGCCTTGAGGTCAGAGGTCTGAGCCTCTCTCTCTCTCTCTCTCTCTCTCTCTCTCTCTCTCTCTCTCTCTCCCTCCCCCCGCCCCGTGTGTGTGTATGTGTGTTTAGGTCTGAGTGGCGTCTGTTTGCCTGATTCCCTACTGGTGGCTGTGTGCCTAGTGATCTGCGTGGTAACCTTTGACCATGGTGACTAAATTTTCTTTTCAGCTGACAGCTCCTGGCTTCCCCTTCACTCTCTGCCTCCTTTCTTAGCATCAATGCATAGACATGTGTGTACGTGTATGTGTATTTGTGCATATGCATGTATGACGGTATTTGATATAGTACAGGATGTATAACACATATATGGAGATACGTGAGTTTGTGCATGAGGCCAAAGGAGGACATTGGCTTTCCTGCTCTATTACCACTGTCTGCCTTATTACCTTGATATAAAGTCTTTCAATGATCCAGACCCGCAACCAAAAAACCCCAGCAAGCTACCTATCTCTGCCATAGTGCTCGGGTTGGACACACACACACACACACACACACACACACACTCACAATCTATGCCCAGCTGTGTATGTGGGAAATAGGGATCAAGACTCAGGTCCCCATGTTTGCATAGCAAGCAGTCCTACATGCTGAGCCACCTGCTCCTCAAATCCCTCACTCTTACATAAATCTTACATCTCACTGGAACCCTACTCCTGAGGGGGGAAGTGCAGGCCAGCACTCTGCCCTGAAAATATGGTCCTCTGTTCTGTTTATTATCATCCCTAAATAAATCAGTCAGTGTTGTGTGGTCCAACAGCAGTGAATAGGAATCTGCAGGCCCAAGTTAGAGGAACGTGGATGCTTGCCAGTCTCAGCCTAGGCATGGTGCTTAATCGCATCCTCATGCCTCAATTCAGTTTCAGTGTGAGGGCATGTTGTTCCCTGAACTAGGACTTATATGATGAGCTTGTCTCCCCAATTGCTCCTTGACAGTAGGGAACAGACTGTATTTACATCCTCTTGGTCTTTAAACCTTGCATAGTTCAAGTGGCCTATTGGGGATGCCACTGTTTGGTGAATGAATGGAGTCTGATCATCAGCTCTGCTGAGCGAATGGGTTGAGAGAAAAGATAATCTCAGAGTAACACCAGAAAGTTCGATGGTGAGCCATGAAGAATTGAGTTATCCTGTGGAGAAATCAGTTTCTTAGGTTGGTTCTCGAAGAAGGTAAAGAGCCGTAGCCACCTAGCCTGGGGATAGTTTCAATTAGCTTCTCTCGCTCAGTACACTGTGCACCAGACAGTGGCACACAAAGTGACCAAAGGAAGGTGAGCAGTGCCTGGCTTTGAGTAAAGGGCATAGAGTGCAGGGGAAGGCTTGTGGATGGAAGGGATGGCCTTGAATGCCTGATGATCCAGGAAGCAAAGGCAGAGCCTAAGAGGGAGACATTTAGAACATCGGCCAGGAAGAAGACATGAGGGAAGATGGAGAATCCTGCTAATCTAATGCCCTCCTTTCTCAGCTTCTTGGGGCGGGGGGGGGGGGCATGCAGTTCTGCACACTAGTTGGACTTCCTGACTAGGGACTGGTTGGATAACTTTGAAGGGGGTAAGGGTCTCTCCTTGGCTGGCCCAACCCTGCACAATTATTCCCACTGCTTGTGATTCTCATTGTGTGCTCCTCCTGAGACACAGAGTCAGAACTACCAGGACCTTGTTCAAGTTCCCTGGGTCTACCAAGGGCTTCTGTGTGAGGGGCAGACAGCAAGCTGGCTTTATCAGCCCCTCCAGGCAAGGCTGATATGTTCTAAGATAGATGGATTGATGCTCCATGACTCGGCCTGAGATCCAATTGTCCCCAGGTGATTGTAATCCACAACTAAATGGCATGGGCTGATGGCATCTGCCAGTCTGTATGACTTGGAGCCGCTTGCTTCTTCTGAATAAGTCCTTATTTCTTCAGTAGAACAGGACTCAAGCCTCCCTCTTGACTTCATTGGTAAAGGTTCATGAGTGATAGCTGCTTATTTGAAATGTTTAATGCATTTGCCTGTGTGTACATATGTGCACCATGTTTGCACCCAGTGCCCATGAAGGCCAAAAGAGGGGATCATCTCCCTAAAACCAAAGCTACGGGGTTTTGTGAGCTGCCACATGGTCTCAGAGAACCAAATCCTGGTCGTTTACAAGAGCAGAACATGTCCTTACCCGCTGGGCCATCTCTCATCCTGTACAGGCACATTTTGGCTCCTGGTGAAATGACCCCCTGGTGGCTCAACAAAGAAAACAGGGGACAGCTAATAAGTACATGGGAAAAGGGAAGAGTGAAGAACAGCTGGTAAGATGGAGCGCCAGCTGGCGTTCCTGAAGGTGTGGCTTCCAGAAGCATTTGGGGGATGATCAAGACAGTATGAGCACTTGGACGCTGTTCTTATTGCTGAGACAAAAGACTTGACAAAATCAACTTAAGGGAAGAAATATTGGTTTTGGCTCACGGGTAAAGAAGGCTTACAGTCCATCGTGGTGGGAAAGCATGGCCACCAGAGCTTGAGGTGGCTGGTCACGTTATGGCAGTAGTCAGGAAGTAGAGGACTGGCATAAAGCTGGGCTGGGCTGTAAAACCTCAAGGGCAGCCTAGGTGTCACTTCATCTGACAAAGGCCTACCTCCTATCCATACCTCCCAAATAGTACCAAGAGTCCATGGGGGGATGTTCCGGATTAAACTTCAGTGGGATGGACAGAACTTGGCACATCTTCCTTAGTGACTAAGATGGGCCGTCCTCACACCATCCAGAGAAGGATGCAAATGGACTTTAATGTAAGGACCATTCTATAGAGACCTGTTGATTAAAAGAAGACCCTGTCACTGTCTCAAGATCCAAGATGAAATCTGTGGTGAGGTTGAACCTTATACTATGCAAGGTGGACCAGGTCTTTTGAGTCTTTGAGGAGACAATTTTGATATTTTCCTCTTACTCTTGACTTTTTTCTACCTTCCTAAGTGGAAGAGAGTTCTAGCATCGCTCCCCGCTATCCCTGTATTTGGGACAACATTGGACGAGACAGGGAAGGGATTCTGACTTCTGCAGGTGAAAGAAACACCCAAAGAAAAAAAATATGAGTAAGGTCCTAGCTTAAGGCAGAGTCTTGACAGGAAGAAATTGGGCATTTCCAGGAGTAGAGTTTCTGTCTTCAGAGTGGTGCAAACCTACCAGGGCAGTGATCAGTTGCTTGCCTTCAGAAATCTTACTATTCTGGATGTTGATGAAGGGTGGGTTCAAAAGAGCCCCATCGAAGGACTGCATATAGCTCACGGCTAGACAGGGAAGGCACAGAGTGGGGGTGAAGTAATATCAAGGTCCAGGCCCACGCCCTGAGATTATGATAGGATGTGAGGGTGTCCTCACTGAACAACTGCACAACTGCATGGGAGCACAGTGTGACAGCATGAGATCAGGAGATATGACAGAGAACTGTGTGAATGTTCCTTTTTGAACTGGAACAGATACAGGTGCAAGGTGTGTGTGTGTGTGTGTGTGTGTGTGTGTGTGTGCCAGCGCCCACATGCGTGTGTACACCTGCACTTATAAAGGTCAGAGCAGGAAGTCAGTTTCTTCCTTGTTACTTACTGAGACAGGGCCACTCACTGAATGAGCAAGCAACTTGGCCAAACGAATTCCTAGGATCCAGCCTTCTCCATACCCGAGTACTGGGGTTACGGGCTCAGGCACACATGGTCATGCAAAGCTTTTTGTGCAGGTGCTTGGGATTCAAACTTGGATTGTCCTGTTTCCATGGAAATCATTCGTATCCACTAAACTATCACCACAGCCCTGAAGTACCTAGTGTTAAAGACACTACATAAATGATATTTAACTCATTTTCCAGTTATTCTTCCCACTCCGTTTCCTCTGCCTTCTTGCTCCCTCGTGCCATTATTTCTTTAAAAAAAAAAAAAATCCCTAAACCCTAATAGGGTAGTAGAGATCTGAAACAGCACTACACAATAGGCAGAGACATATGAGATTTAATTTGATAGCCCTTTCCAAAGTTTGTTAACTTTGAATCAATTTGGCACAAATCCAAAACTAGAAATATTGAGTCGTTTCTACCTTAGTTTGCTGATCTTGAGCATTAAATACAAAACAGAAGCTAGCCCCGCCCCTAATCTCTGAACTCCGGAGGTTGAGGCATGAGACTCTGGAGTTCCAGGTTAACCTGGGCTACATAGTATTACTAGGCCAGCCTAGACTACATGTCTCAAAAAAGCAGAGAGGGGATCAAAGACAGACAAAATAATGAAAACTCTGAAAACAGATTAGATATATACAGCTGTACTGGCTGGTTTTGTGTGTCAACTGTACACAGGCTGGAGTTATCACAGAGAAAGGAGCTTCAGTTGGGGAAATGCCTCCATGAGATCCAGCTGTGGGGCATTTTCTCTATTAGTGATCAAGGGGGAAGGGCTCCTTGTGGGTGGTGCCATCTCTGGGCTGGTAGTCTTGGGTTCTATAAGAGAGCAGGCTGAGCAAGCGAGGGGAAGCAAGCCAGTAAGGAACATCCCTCCATGGCCTCTGCATCAGCTCCTGCTCCCTGACCTGCTTGAGTTCCAGTCCTGACTTCCTTGGTGATGAACAGCAGTATGGAAATGTGAGCTGAATAAACCCTTTCCTCCCCAACTTGCTTCTTGGTCATGATGCTTGTGCAGGAATAGAAACCCTGACTAAGACAACAGCTAAGCCCTAAATAGAATTTGGGGGGATAGTAAATCTTCTCTTCTCTTCTCTTCTCTTCTCTTCTCTTCTCTTCTCTTCTCTTCTCTTCTCTTCTCTTCTCTTCTCTTCTCTTCTCCCATCTCACCCCCATGTACATATGCATGTGCGTGTGCAAGTGTGTGTGTGTGTGTGTGTGTGTGTGTGTGTGTGTGTGTGTGAGACATGCTGGCATGTATATGTGAATGCTGGTGACCTAGAGGGCAGAAGAGAATATTGTATCCAATGCAGCTGAGAGCTGCTCAAGGTGGGTGCTAGGAACAGAACTCTGGTCCTTTGCAGAAGCAATATGTGCTCTTAACCAATGAACCATCTCTCTCCTTAACTCTACATTTTAATGCGCAAATTACTAGTGAGCTGTAGGAGAGTGTAGTCATTCCATGAAAGAGAAACTTGAACAAAGGGGTAGCTTGGAATGTGTCTTGGCATGAGACAGACACCGCATGAAGGAAAAAAAAAAGAAGAAGAAGAAAGAAAAAGAAAAACTACACCTGGCACTCTCCCTTCTTGGATCGAGCGAAGCTTCATTTTTACGGGAGGCATAATTAGCTTCGAAGTTCTCCAATCCTGTCTGTCTAGCTAATTCTATAGAGACAAGCTATTTAGGTATTCCACAAATACTGTGCTGGTAACACTTATGGGGGGGGGGAGCTGCCGTGAGTACAAAATCGTACGGAATGAGTAGCTTGTGCCTCTGGCTTTGTTGCAATCCCATACTGCATTCAGAGGGCTGTGCACATTTGCTTCTTGGGCAAATGTTCTGTCAAGGTTACAGCAAGGGCTCAGGATGACCCCTGCAACAAGCAGTATATGAAAGGAAACTCCTCCTGCTCCCAGACCTGCAGAACAGGGTGTTGGTTACATGGAATGGTGGGTACCAAGGGCCACATTCAGAGGAGGCTTCAGGAATGCAGATACCTACAGTGGGGCAGCCTCTACCCGTGGCTCTGAGTTCCCATATCACCCAGCGCCATGTGTCATTTTCCAGCTGACTGGATACATAGAAGGTAAGGACAAGAACCCGAGCATGGTCTTATAGTAAACAAAGGTCCGAGTTCCTGTGGATGGAACCGGTGGTGCTTCATGGACATCCGCAGTGTGAGCTGATCTTCCCAGACAGTTGTAAACTAAGGACAGGTCCATAAGAAAGTCCTTGACCAGGGCTCATGCCTTCAGGTAGGTCCGAAGCCTCTTGAGGCTTGTATCCCCTTTGCTTTTAAATTGAGTGAGCGACCACTGGTGCTGAGACATGAGACGTACTCAGGTACCATATTCTCTGTTCCTAGCATTCTGTACCAAGAGACACAAGGGGAGGCTGGGGAGATAATCCAGTGGGTAAACTGTTTGACTTGGCTCCCCCCGCCCCCGGAGACATCTATAAAAATTTGGGCATGTTGAGCTTGTGATCCCAAAGCTGGGAAGATAAAATAAAATGGGGGGGGGGGAGCTGTGTTTGCTTGGAGAAGTCCGGGCCAGTGAGAAACCAAGTCCAAACAAACAAACAACCCCCAAAACAAAAACAGAAACACAAACAATAACAGAAGCAAAAAAAAAAAAAACAAAAACAAAAACAAACAAAAAAATGAAACAGACAGACAGGCAACACCACAGAAACACCTAACATCTGAGACATGTTTGTGGCTACACATAGGTACGACCAAGGGTCCATGTAAGGCCCCTAGTTTCCTAGAAAGGTCTCGTTAAGGAAAGGGAGATACTGTGCTAAATGTGAGGTTGGAAGCAGGAGATAGGGTAGGGATTGGCGCAAATAGAGAGAAATATATACTTTTAGGGTCTTGGAATTCTCCTGGGAACGGTGTGGAACTCAGCCCCAAAGAGGGTCCCATCCCAAGTCAAACATGGATGAAGTGCTTTCTCTTCTCATCCTCACCGAGTCCCAAAGCTGCCACCCCCAGCACAGCTCAGCATCAGCAGAGACACAGGATGCCTCTGGGTCTCAGAAGCACTTTAATTACAGGGAGACCCAGAGAGCCAAGTGATACAGCTCCAGATACAGCTCCATCCCTGCTTCATCAAATCCAACTCCAGGATTTTCTTGGTGCCAAAAATAGGCCAGCAGATGCTAGGCCAGCACTGCTTGGTCACTTCCTTGGTGTATTCCTCCCTTTCCCCTCCTCCTCTCCCTGCCTCTCTCCTCTCCCTCCCTCCCTCTCATCTGCTTGGGCAAAGCCCTCACCCTGCTGCCTTTTCCAGCTCAGGGATGCAGAGAAGACCATATACCAAGCTGCCAGGGCTGGGCTACTCAACTTGCTCAAGCCTGCAAAATAGGGATATCAGGGGTGGGGGGGAGGTGGGGCATAGCTCACTTGTAGAGAATGCTCGAGGCCCTGGAATCAATGTGCAGTATCCCAAATCAACAAAACTAAATAAGAATGCAGTACTGGCTACCACAGGCATGGTTATGAAATGAACTGTATTAATGTGTGGACAGTATATGGACCACTACCTGACAGGTAGCAAACACTCAGTAAATGTTAATGGTGACTTTACTCTTATAATTAAGAAACCATCATGGCTGACCGATTTGGAAATAACCACATGAGCTTTCTCTCTTTTAGACAGTCGCAAATATCTCACAAGAGCATTGAAATCCCTATGCATCTACACTGGCTTTGAACTCATGATCTTCCCGTTCTTCCAAGGTACTGGAAGTTCACAGGCACCATTACTCTCTAGTTGCTCCATGCCAGGGATCAAACCCAGAGTTTTGGGTATGTTAAGCAATCACCCTACCTTCCGAGCCACACCTCCAGCCCAGGACTCCAGTTTGACCCATCAGTCGTCTGGCTGGAGAATCTTTTGCACTACCATGATGAGAACCGCAAAGAGTCAAAGGTTGGCTGAGTCAGAGTTAGAGGCTCTGGGTTCTTGAGTGCTAAGGTCCCATACGTGGGCTGGAGTAATGGATCAGCTCATGGCTCTGGGTCCTCAACTGGACACTCTGATGCAGGGAGATTTCCTGTTGCCGTTGCTCTGTCGGGTACTGATGGTTCTTTCTGTTCTGGACCTTGACTCTCAGTGGCCCTGTACTCAATAACTATCAACGCTATCTCCGTAGCATCTGAATGTGTCTTCTGTGTAGACTTAGCTCCTAAGAGTGGAGGCATTACAATCCCTGCATCTGGGGGAATCTTGATCGTTGGCGCTTGGGTCTCAGTAGCTCCCCAGAACCATTTGATGGCTTTGAACATGCAGTTTCTTGTCTTTGGCTCTTCGGAGCCTTCTACGACTTTGGCTTCCTGCCTCTTCCCAGCTTCTTTCATCACCTCAGTTTCTTCTGCTCTCTGTTGGATCTCTGCTCTTCCGCTGCCTTCTCACTGCTACCAGTGCTGCTGCATCATCCAGGCGGCTGCAGCTGCTTCCTCTGCTGACGCCATCTTTGTGCTACCACGGGCGACTCTGCCCCTAATAAGAGTCTCAAGTGGGCAAGGGAAGACCATTCCAGAGAAGCCTTTTACCGGGCTTAATGTTGCGCCTCTGGAGGATGCCACATGAGCTTTGTCTTTCCGCTGGCTTTAAAATGAACTGAATTGCTCCATAATGTAACTGGAGGAGAGGTTGGTGGCCCCTGGGTGCAAAATGCAGAGGGAGGATTGCATTCTCCTCAGTGACAGCACACAGGCGGATCCACCAATCACAGGCCCCGCGGGAAGACCAATAGCAAGTCCTGTGTCCCACCAATCACTGCCTTCTGAGTTATCCAGGTAGTAACCCAGCAATTGAGAATATCCGAAGTTCACCAGGGCTTGTCTTGATTCCATGGCAGCTTTCCCCAGACTCCATAGGCTTTCTGGAATAGCCATGGCCACAGCAAGACCTCCCGAATAAGGACTTGCAGCTGGAGTCTACTAAAGTTGTCTGTGGAGAAGCAGCAGGGCTGTGGTTACGACAGTCTGGTCCATCAGCCCAAGGCTAGATGCTCATTGACAGCCACCCTCTCAGGGCTTCCAGACAGGAGAGTGATCTGTCCACGATCTATTCCAACAGCTTCATTCAAAAAGAAAAAGTGTAATAAAAACTCAACCTCCGACACTTCCCACTGATCAGAATATTTGATAGTGTTTAACCTCTGCCCCAGCCACCTAGAAAGGCACTGATCTTACTCACAAAGAGAGCGATTGTCAAACTTTTTTTCATAATGGGTCAGATAGTAAACATTTTAGACCCTACAAGCCCTGTGATCTCTGTCAAAGCTACTCAACTCTGTTGCCCTGGGCAATATGCAAATTGATGAATATGGCTATGTTCCAACAATGGATTATTTACAGAACAGTTAGAGGCTATTGTTTAGGAACCCCTGTCCTAGATAGTAAGTTGAGAGACAAGGGCCAAACTAAGCCTCTCTGGGTCTCCTGCTCAGCATTGTAGCTAGCACAGAGTGTGTGTGTGTGTGTGTGTGTGTGTGTGTGTGTGTGCTCCTGCGATAATTGTTTCTAAGGGAATGAATAAAAACTCAAGAGGAAGTGCTTTTTTCACTCCTTTAAACACTGAGCTTTGACAGTCTTTTCAGTGCATGAGATTCGTGATTCTATGTTCTGCCAGCAGGCGTGTCAAAAGAGTTCCCGCGAATGATACTGCATGCCCATTTAAGGCTTCAGGCTCTCTAGGCAAGTCAATGTTCCTTCCTAAACAAAACTAAGACTCGAAACTACAAACAGGGACAGAGATGCAAACAATGCACAGAGTTGACACTGGGACAGCTACTGTGAACGTAACGGGCAAGGGCAGGGGGCAGTAGCTTAGCAGTTAAGTGACTGCTTCTAATACGCTATGAACTTGAGCACGTCAAGAGCAGTAGGTCTCGCCACTGCCATGGCTACTCTAGAAGGCCTGTGACAGCCTTGGAAGGCAGCCATCTAGGCAAGGCAAGCCCTAGTGAACTCCAGATGACAGCACAGATATTCTGAATCCTCCGCGACTTCCCCGATAAGCCAGCAAGAAGACAGTGGTTAGCGCAACACAGGACTTACTATTGGTCCCTTTGCGGGGCCTGGGATTGGTGGATCTGCCAGTGTGCAGTCACTGATGCACATAAATCCTCATTTGCATATCACACCTATGCCACAACCATCTCCAGCAACACTGTATCTAACCTCCTGCTGCATCACTCCGAGTATTGAGTAGCGTTGGAGAGGCAGTTCGGAACACTAATGGGGAGTGAGCTCTGGAGTCCTAGGTGGACTGGCCATGGGGACCGAAGCTTCCATCTTTCTAGTTTCAATTCTTTCTCTGCAGATTGGAAAGAGTACGAGGACCCGCATGGTTCACGTGAGGATGAAAAGAGATGGTGCACAGCACGTTGCCTATTTAACAAGCACACAAGCATGGGCTTTATTATTTCTAATACCAGCACACAGGTCCACTGAAATAATTGCCCAATACTGCATTGGCCTGTGTCTGAGTGGGCAGTGAGGAGGATAGCACCTGCCACTACTCTGCAGGAATAAGGGCATCAGACAAGCAATGCCTCCTGTTTTGTCCCTGCTACACTCCACTTCCTCCTCTCTCTTTCTCCCCATCCTGCTTGGGGTTTTCTATGTTCGAAGGAGGAGACAGTGTTCTGGAAACTGGCACATTTTCTAGAACCTAAGAAATGTGCACCCAAAGTCTTGTGCGCAAGGGGAGAGGCAGCAACTGTCTCTGAAGTGCCTGTGAGCCAGCACTTACAAATGGGAAGAGTGCCTGGGCACTTTTTCACGTGAGCTACACGGAGAGATTTCCATTCCCACTTTACAGTGAGTTGCTGCTGAGGTATCATGCCAATCACGCCCTCCTTCCCCCCCCCCCCCCCCCCCCCCCCCCCTCTCTCTCTCTCTCTCTCTCTCTCTCTCCCCCCCCCCCCGTGCCTCTGACTCCTCACTGGATAGCAGAAGGTCACCCTGTGAGGTTCAGGGAGGGAGTCATTTCAATGAGGGACAGAGAACCTGGCCAAAATAAAGCCTGATATATGTAGAGCGGCGTTGCTTAATAGAAATGACGATAAGGATAAAGGACAGCAGTATCAGCCACCATGGGTCTAAAATGATTCTAAGAACAGCTCTGCCCAGAGGCTAAGTGACCTCAGAGCACCTTCCAGTGCTCTGATTCTCCATGACTACAGTACAGGCTCATCAAATTTCAGAATAATAGGGCAAGAGTTAGTGGCAGAGCCCGTGTGAATTAGGGAAGAGACGGGCTTTATTGCAACCAGAGCATCAAAGTCAACCCTGTTAGCTATAAAAGAATTTAAAGAGCCTTAAATCTTAAGATATTTGCCGGAGAACACATACAGGAGTTATGTGACAGCACACACACCCTGCACATGGGAGGCTGGAGCAGAGGGATCAGGAGTTCATAAGCAAGTCTAAAAGACCCTGTTACCACTCCCACACATAAACACACATGCCCAAATATAGGAGACGGGGAAAGGAAGCAAGAAAAGAAAGCCAGGCATAAAGCAAAGGAAATACAGTTAGATATGAGGATACGTGCCTGCAATCCCAGCATTCAGGAAGCAGAGGCAGGAGTACAGCCAGTGAGTGAGTTCTAGACCAGCCTGGTCTACATGGTGAATTCCAAGGCATCCAGGATAACATAGGGAGACTGTGCCCCTAAAAGTGTGAGAAAAAAAAAAAAAAGATTTTGTGTACATCTGAGTAGGTGTTGAGAGACAGTTTCAAGTTCCTGAAAGCCTGCATTCCTTCATCAGTATGCAATGTTTTCAGCAGTTCGGGGCTCCCCTAGTTTTGGCTAGATAGACAAAGATAGCATTTCCTATATCGTTTGGGTAGAGAATTGAAGATATTTCAAATGTAAAACTTACGGTTCTATCCAAGTTATAGCAATTCGTGCTCCAGTTTTTCCATTCTGCATCCCTACAAACTGCAGGTCCTCACTCTATACACGCTCCAGAAACCCTGAAGGCCCTGGGCTCCCAGTCAGTTGAGGAGTCTACCCTTATCAGTGACCTCTCACTACCTCTTCACCCTAACCATGGTGCAGCTGGCTGCCGAGCCTCTCACACATCCCCATAAGCAAACTGACCAAGAGGAAAGCAAATAATGCTAAGAGAGCCGCTGGCTCTGAGTATGGATCCAGGCCTCCGGAAACTTTAGCCAAGGTCCAGATGTTTCATTCCTGGTTGGCTGCCAGCCAGCCAGCCGTGAGTGGATGCACGGAGCTGGTATGGTCAATTAAGGTTCCCCCGGGATGACCCCTGTATTGACTTGGCCTGGTGATTTCAGGTAGCACAGATAAGCTCAAGGAAAGCAGAGGTTCAGGTGCAACCATGTGACTCTCACTGACCCAGAAAGGGCATCCTAGGGAAGGGACACTGGGCCAAAGAGTCCACCAACAGTTTGCTCACCACTGTTATTCTGTGTCCCTAGCTTCAAGCTCAGGAATTGTACTTGGTAAGGCCCTTGATAACACAAGTGAATGAAAAAAAAAAGAAAGAATATTGGCTTGTTGAACAAATAGAAAGTTCTAGACCATAGAAAGGCATGTATTGAGACATCTAGGGCATAGGGTATTTACAAAAGTACAGTAAAGGAAGCAGAGTGTGTTTGTTGTAGGGGAAGTTTGCCTGGGACGCCACATGCCGTATACCCAGTGTCTGCCCGTCATCTGAAAGGGAGCCCTCTACGTATCTTCAGTCTTGGATCTCACAGCCATGTGATGTCTACTTAGGTCATGGGTAGCGGTGATTTTTTTTTTCAGTTCTACGACACTCAGGTTTGCTGAAAGCCATCCGTGTTTTAAGGTCGGCTGAGTCTATGCATCTGGTAGGTGACTCCCCAACAGCTCCTGAATGCCTCTTGGAATCTGAGAGGGGATTTTGAATTCATCCCGACCTCGAAAAGAGAAAGAACCACACCAGCCCAGGCAGGCACGCTGTTAAGGGCCGTCAGTATTTGGCTCTAAACAGCATCCAAGGACCCAGACCCTCCCAATTCCAGAACTAAATCAGGAAAAGGATTTTTGTGAAACTCTAAAGCACCTGAGATCATTCTGCATCTGGAACAGGCCTGGCAGAAATAAGGTCACGGGGCCTTGCTTAGCTCCAGGAGGCTGATATGTAGTGACTCCCTCCCCCCCCC
>NC_034605.1:48900016-48907854 GCF_900095145.1 Mus pahari | reverse complement strand
CCGCCCCTTCTCTCCTATTAAACACGCCATCTGGAAGCAAGCTTACCATCTGGAAGGACTTCAACTGGGTTCCAGATGGTTCTCTCTTTGATCCAATCAATACGGACAGTAGAATACTAAGAACAAACTCTGTTCCAGATTCTGAGTCGGCTGAGGGAGCGTGAATATTTCAGAACACGGGCTCAAAGCAAGCAGTGCACGGATGGCCCAGGAGCAGACTCAACCAAGAGCAAGAAAAAGCACTCTGAGACGGACCAGGCCACATCCTACAGTACCCAGAAGAACTTGGCACACTTCCAACCCCGAGGGCGACTGCCTGGGAGCGGTGTCTTTTCGGGTTGTACTTTGTTTTCACAGAAAGGTCACAGTCTGTGTTCATTGTCTGGCACATTTGAGAAAGTAGAAGAAAAAAAGTTAAAGATTAGCTTAATTTTTTTTTTTTCTCACCCTGTGGCCTCGGAGCCCCTGTGTGCACTGTGCCACCCCACCGAGATGGGAGGAGCAATGTCAAGTGCAAAGGTGCCTGATGCTATTCCACAGCCAGAGCTAAGCTTCGAGGACTGAGAAGGCTCTGCCAAGCATCAGGCAGCCCAAGGAAAGTGGAAGAAAGGCAAGGGGGGAGGGGCTATATTACGAGAGGGAGCGGGGAATTGGCTCCAAGACACCAATAGATTCCCAGACTCGCAGATACTCAACTCTCTTATGTAAATGACACACGTGGTATGTGTATATTTTCCAGACTCCTTCCTTCGACTACTTCACATTTTGTTTTTATTTATTTTGTGTATCCGTATGGGTGGGTGAGAGTCTATGTCAGTGAGTGTGAGGATGTCAGAGGACATGGAAGTCAGCTCTCTCCTTCTCCCGAGTGGATCCTGGCTTAGGGATAGGATCCTTTACCCACTGAACTGACCTGCTAAATCCACTCTCATATACTTTGAGTCATCTGCACATTATGGGGCTGGAGAGATGCCAAATCCACTCTCATACACTTTAAATCATCCGTAGAGCATGACTCTGGGGAGATGGCTCATCAGATAAGGAACACCTCTTGCCACACAAGCACGAGGAACTGGTTTCAAATTTCCTGCACCCATGCAGAAAATGGGGGGCACTGCCACACATGCTTCTAACACCAGCATTGTAGGGAGCAGAGAAACGAGGATTTCTGAGGTTATCGGTCACCAGCCTAACTCCAAGTTCTGTGAAAGACCCTGTCTTTAAGAAATAACACTGGAGCAAAGTAGAACAAGACACCAGATAACATCCTCCTCCTCCTCTGGCTCCCATGGGCGAAGTGACCTGGCTCACCATGAGTGTACACACACACACACACACACACACACACACACACGAACATGCATGCTAGATCTCCTATGAATTATCTCTAACATAATATAAAAGCTGCATAAACATATCCTGTAGTACAACATTGTTCTGGGAACGTTGATAAGAGGTCTGTTCATATTTCTTACAGATACAACTTGTTTCACAAAGGTTTTTAATCCATCACCTTTGAGTCTGCAAATGTGGAACCACGGATGTGGGGAGGCTACACCAAAGAAACCAGTGCTGTAAGGAGAGAGACCTAGGCCAGCACTTAGAACGACTCCGGGCACTTCGCAGCCATTTGTAGACTCTTTCGTTGTTTGTTTTCATTTTTAAAAGGCCTTCTTGTTATGGAATACTAAGCATCTTAATAGTATTCATGTGCTTGAGTTCCACAGAACTCAGTGAGAGAAGAAGGAGCTGTGTCTTAATATTGTATCGTTCATGATAAAAAAAAAAAAAAAAAAAAGGTAATCGGAGAGTTTCAGTGGATTATGCAAAATCACATGTCTAAAAAGATGGTTATCTTGAACTTGAAAGAGATGTCAGGTGGCTCCAGGGAGTCTCTGCTCTGCGTGGACCACTTTATGCATTCGCAGCCTTGATACCTTCAATACCTCCCCCCCCCCTTTCTCCTATAATCTACTACAATCCAGATCCGTTTGCCTAGGATGGAGGTAACATACTGAGTTTCTGATACACACTGACTTGTTACATTTTCCTGTTATATATCCTGTGATGAAATGCTCTGACAAAATCAACTTGAGCAAGAGAAGGTCTATTGTGGTTCACAGTTCAGGGAGGAGGTCATCTTGGGGAGGTGCTGCCAGCAAAAGCTTAGACCAACTGGCCACACATAGTGTCCACAGTCAGATGCCTAAACAATGACTGCTGGTGTTTAGCTGGCTTTTTTAAAAAGTCTAAGACCAAAGCCCAGGAATAGTGCTGCTGCCCACAGTGGACTTGTCTTCCCACTCAATGAACTTAACTGATAATCCTGCATGGTCATGCCCAGACTCGTCTCCCTGGGGATTCCAGATGCCATCAGTTAATAAGAGACTAACCACTAACCATCACACACACACACACACACACACACATTAAATAAGACCTTCAGATTATTTGGAAATAAGGTTATATATATTCAAATAGAATGTTTCTATTCTTCAACAAACAGTTGGAAGTAGTGTAAGACTCTGGGAAGTCTTAGCTTACCAGAGACCCCCCCCCCCCCCGGGCGAACCACGTGGAGCTGGGAAGAGGAATTTATTGTTCCAGTACATTGGGGTCATCCCAGACCCAAAGAAGAGGCAACCCCCAGCACCTGTCAGTGAGTTTTTATATGGTTTCCAGGGGCAGAACAGAGCATCAGCAACTAGGCACAATGATTGGCAGAACAGTGCACCCTTTAAACTGATTGGTCTTTAGGGAATGAGGTGACGAGGACTTCTCTTGTCTGAAGGTGGGCAACAGTCCTTCCTGCGGAAGGTGTCCCCACTCGCAGGTCAGTTCCACCCTCTGATCTGAGAAATGTTAATTAGCCTCTCCCTTCCGGAGGTACAAGTGTTTCATGACCTTCCCAAAGTTCCTAAGCTGACCTTTTCAGTAACAAGAAACAGAACCATAATTTATTGGACTATATATTATATAAATTACTTAAACAAACACAACTACAAAACAGAAGTCTTCTTTTCATGCTTAGAAATCACCAATCTCAAGTAAGAAGGTTCCAGTGTGAAGTTGCAACTCCTTAAGGTCTTTGGGAATTATCTCCAAAAGAGGCCCTCCTTAAGGATGGACAACCTTAACAATTTTGTTAAACTGAACCCTTAGCAAGGGGAAAAAATTTCTGTAATTAGTTAAAGTCAAATATGTGTCTAAAAGATGCCCCCCGCCCCAACACACTCAGAGGCTGCTTTAGATAGTGGTACAAACCTGCATGCATCAGCTTTAGAGATTTATTCTAAATTATAAACCATCATGGAATTCGTATAACTTTCCTGTGTCCAGGATTTCATAACCTATTCACTCTACTTTCATATTTGTGTTCATGTGTGTGTGTGGGGGGGGTGTAAGTTTAGTGAGTTGGGGACATCCTGGAGTAGGACTCTGAGGCAGCTGGTCACCTCACATCTGCAGTCAGGAGGCAGGGAGGGGTGAACACTGGTACCCCTCTGCCTTTCTCCTTTGTACTCAGCCCCAACCCGAGTCTGTTCTGTGGTGCTACCCACACACAAGTCTTCCTCCCCTGGCTAACTAACTCTTTCTAGAAATACCCTTATAGACAGTCCCAGAGGTGTGTTTCCACGGCGATCATAAAGTCAGTCAAATTGACAGTGGGGATTGTACGTCCCACCTGGCTACCCCACGTCTAGGGGAGGCTGCTTCCTCTGTGAGGGCTGCCAGAATCCTGGGATGACAGGTGGCGAGACCTGATCCTGAGATCCGTTTTCACCTGAACTAGCATGGAGCCCTGGAGCTACTGCGGATTCTAAGACAACTTGCAAAAGCTAACAGAAACAAACCAGAAACAAACGCAGTGGCAGCTAGCTGGCTCCTTAATTCCTCTACCTGAGAAAAAAAAGACTAATTTAAATAGACAGCGGCCTTAGTCACAGCTTAGGGAGTTTCGAAGCTCTGATTTAATGAGAGGCTTCTGACTAGATGAGAGCTCTCTCTTCCCTTCATCTTCTCTGGCTGAGACCATCACCTCCCGTCTCCTCATCCTTAAACTGAAAGTCTCAAGGGGTCTTCTTCGGGGACTCTTCACGCTCAGCCTAGCTCTTGTTCATTGTGTCCAGCTCTTGCCTGCGGTGAACGGACTGCCCTTTTCAGACAAATGAGAGTAGCTGCAGTAGCTCAATGGTTATGCCCTGGTGAAACACCGTCATCATCGAAACTTCCAGAAGTATGTGACGATAACAATAATAGCAAACCGTTTCACTCCCTAATCAGCTTTGCAGTTAACCTCCAGGGATATATGTAGCATCTCCAACTGGGCTTGAACAAGGGCAGTTCTTTAGATAACAAGTGCTGGCTCCATACTGTTTGCTTGAGTTTGGAGGATGAGGGCTGTCTGGTGTCTGCTCTGGGATGGAGCTCAGCCTTGAAAGGAGATATAGACTCAAATACGGTAGTCAAGTCTGAAGTGAGAGCTTCATGAAACACGCACGCGCACGCGCACACGCACGTGATGGGATAGTTAATTCTGTCTACAAAAGAAAAGGGAGGGTGGCTTCCCAGAGGAAGAGAGGAAGTGATATCAGAAGCAGGCCTCCAGGAATGAAGAAAAAGATTGGAGTTGGGTGATCTGGGAAGCTGGCGCTGGGGTGGATTGAAAGGAGAGATGCCCTGAGATGTGGCTTGATGTGAACAAAATGTAAATGGTTGTGAATAATATTCAAAAGCCCTAAAGCAAGTCATTACATGTGTGTGTGTGTGTGTGTGTGTGTGTGTGTATGCATGTGCTTCCATGTTGAGGAGGACTTTGCATATATTCATATCTGAACCTGTATAAGCACTGGAAGGTCAACATTCAGTGTTCTTAATTTTTATTGTCTTATTTTTTGGTTTGGTTTTGTTTTTTAATTTTGTGTTGATTCTTTGACAACTTCATGGCTGTGTATAGATTACTTGTTCATATTGGAACCTAATTGCCCTACCCACTCTCTCACCATCACCCCACACCCTGTCACCTGTCAACATGTCCCCTTTCACCTCCAGGTCTTTGGTTGTAGGGAGTGACCCACTGATTCCAATCAGTGCTGTGTGCACTAAAATGCTGACTTATCAAGCCAGGATGCTCTTATGAAGGTCTTGGTGAAGGTAACCACCCACACCTGCTGTGGTCCAGCACACAGCAGTTCGCAACCATCCTCTGGCTCTTACACGGTCTCTGGTACCTCTTCCAGTCGGGACAAACACACGAACACACCGCATCGAGGGCCTTGATGCTACAGTGTCTTTCGATGATGATTCATGCTCAGCTTTCACCAAAGAAATGGACGGCAAAATGCAGCATCATGGCCTGAAGACACAAAAAGTCAACAGCATGGACCCAGACCCAGAGATGACAGGGACTTGGAAATGACGGGACCCAACCTTCAAAAATAACTTCTGGGCACAGTAAAGAAATGGAAACGTTAAGGAAGAATCAAAAAACAGAAATATAGAAATCAAAATTGTCAGGACAGAAAGGACACAAGGCCTTTGATGGGCTCAGCAGAATGCTGGATTCAGCTGTGGAAAGAGCCAGTCATCTTGAAGAGACATCCAGGAAAGTTTCTAAAACTAAAGAGGAAAGAAAAGCACCTGGGGCTCTTTTAAACACCATGATCATGGAGTTACCCTGACATCTGCTGACATCTGTTCCTAAAAAAGAATGCACAAAACCCCACCTGTCACAGCTATCAATCTGCATCTACTGTCTTGAGATCTTTTCTTTTTCATGATTTTTTAAAACTAGATATTTTCTTTATTTATATTTCAAATGTTATCCCCTTTTCTCACAATCATAATTGGATCTACTGTAACATAAAAACCAAATACACGTTCATAACATGGGTAGACCTGTAGTTAGATTGCCCAAGGCAAAGAGGGGGACTCAACCAACTATTTAGAGTCTTAGTTTTGGATTTTTATTACATTTTTTCATACAAGATATTTTGATCATGTTTTCTCCCCTCTCCCAACTTCTCCCAGATGCCCAACACCTCCCTACTCTCCCAACTTCATAGTCTGAGGACAATCAAAACAAATGAAACCCAAAGTCACACATACACAGAGCCTAAAAGAGACAGAGGAGGGGTGGGGAGGGAGAGAGAAATCATATACAAAACCCATTAAATCCATTTTCTGTTACTCAGCTCCTCCTCCTCAGCACTGGGCCTGCTCTAGAGTGAGACTGATAAACCCATTGACCATTCACCATTGGAGAAAATGGATTTTCTCTTTTCCAGCAGATATAATTGAAAATACCTTCTTGGGTAAGACTTTGTGTCTACTTCCCTTTCTTAATTCTGAGACTGTACCTGGTACAAACCCCGTGTAGGCCTGTGTGCACTGTCATAGCCTCTGTGACATCAGTCCTGTGTATATCAGTTCATATGTGTATCAGTCCTGTTGCATCTGGAAGACACTGTTTCTTTGGAGTAACCCACCATCTCTGGCTCTTACAGCTCTCTACATTCTTTATACAGAATAGAAAAAAAGTTCAAAAAGAAGAAGAATTGATCATATATTTTACATGTAAATATAAGAAGTATATATAAGTTGTACTTACATTTAAGTATATTAAGTATAATTTGTATATACTTATATAAGTTATATATAGTATATATAAGTATCTCTATATAAAGTATGTATAAGTATACATATACTTATATATTTCTCTATATGTAAAAGTATATGTAGGTATATATAAGTATAAGTATATATAAGTTATATTTAAATATAAGTATACACAAATATGAGTATATTGATATATGTATATAAGTATAAGTATATAAATATATATAAGTATAAAGATACAAGTATATAAAAGTATAAGTGTATATTTGTTCTCCTAGAAGGAGAGGAATATGAAGAGGAGCAGTGACGCTGCAGAGGATTGCAGGGTGCGATGGATGCCATGGGGTCAGGGACACAGGAAAGGGACCCAGGAGAGAGAGGCATGGGAGCAGGGGTGTGGACATAACTCAGAAGTTCTTGGTCCACTGGACTTCTTTCTTTGGTTAGGCTTAATTTGGAGTCTTTCTTTCTTTCTTTCTTTCTTTCTTTCTTTTTTTTTTTACAAAAACCAAATTGTGCTTTTAAATCACCTAGTAATATATAACTTACTTGATAGCAATTGACTCCTCAAATATGCATTTTGTTTTTAAGCAACTATTTAGCCATTGTGATGTTTAGGAATTTAGATGAAAATATTCAAATAAGTTGTAAGAATATTCTATTCTTTTTATGCCTCTAATCCATTTTTTTCTTTCCTTTCTCTTTTTCTTTTGGTTTTGACTCATCTAACATATATTATATATGTTGTGGATAGCCCTGGGGATAATTATATTTGATGTTAATTCCATTCTCCCTTGAGTGGTTGCGAGCAAGGAATGAGTCAGCACTCAGGTGATTTCCTGTAAACCTGCTTCCCACCTTCATTTGTAAAATAAACCAGTGCTGATGATTAGGCAGATAAAAGGGAAGGTGGAGCAGAAGGTGGGGAGAGAGAAGAAGGAGAAAATGGAAGAGGGAGAGAATGCACAAGAGGAAGAAGAAGAAGAAAAGCGGAGCAGAAGCACATGGCCTGAAGAAACTGCAAGTTCTAAGGGTTCTCATAGATGTGGAAGATGATAGTGTAGCAGTAGATCTGCCCAGTCTAATCGCACAGCATGTATCCATCTCAACTGAGTCGTGTTTTCATTGCCAGGGCATATTTGGGTTGGAGATTTACCACAATATATATATATATATATATATATATATATATATATATATATATATATATATATATATAT
>NC_034605.1:48869380-48899480 GCF_900095145.1 Mus pahari | reverse complement strand
GGGTGGTCCCAGGCCAGAGAGGGGCGGTCCCAAACTGGAGAGGGGCGGTCCCAAACTGGAGAGGGGTGGTCCCAGGCCAGAGAGGGGCGGTCCCAGACCGGAGAGGGGAGGTCCCAAACTGGAGAGGGGTGGTCCCAGGCCAGAGAGGGGCGGTCCCAAACTGGAGAGGGGCGGTCCCAGGCTGTTCTCACCTTAAGCGATGGAGATTTGGAAGACCTGTTGACACCAGAATCTCACTCTGAACTCCTCTTATCATTTGTCATTGCTGTGGAAAGGATTGATAGGTCACATGCGGAGCATGAGGTAGAAGGCAGATGGATTTACCACAGAGGGAAGTGGAAGACTCTCAGGGGATAAGGAGAGTAGACAACGACCAGAGAGACCGGTGTGTCCATCTATGTTCCAGCAAGCTTTCTGACACTTTTGAACCTTCTCCCTGACCAGAGACTGGCAGGCTCATTTGGACGACTCACACAGGAGGAGAAAATGGCACACCCCTACCAGAAAGCCTCCAGCTAGATCAGTTGCCGGAATCGAGATTAGAGAGCTATCCATCAATGGCCTTGAGGACAGGAATGCATGTGCCTATCTCATTCTTCTGACCACTAATCCAAGTCCTGAATTTCCAGCTCCTGGTTTTACATGTGGCTTATGAGGGAGCGGGGCGGGGGTGGGGGTGGGGTGTTCATCACAAATGACTTTCAAACCTGTAAAGGACCAATGTCTAACTAGCTACTAACAAGATGAAAGCAATTCATGACAGGGTTTTCATGGGAATACGAACATCTGTCTGCATTATTCTCAGATATTAGTGTGTGTGTGTGTGTGTGTGTGTGTGTTCCCGTGTGGAGGTACCGTTCACAGGTACCATTAGCTCACAGACTAGGCTAAACTGCTGGCCAATGAACTCCAGGGATTGAGCTGTCCTTTCCTCGCAAGTGCTAAGATTAAAGCAAACACCACCTGGTTGGATTTGTGTGTGTATATGTGTGTGTTTATTTGTTTGTTTTTCTTTTTTCTATTTTTCTATTTTCTATTTTTCTATTTTTTTTTTTTGGTAGGTTCTGGGGCTTGAACTGAGATCCTCATGCTTGCACATGCAGCAGTTTACCAAAGGAGCCATCTTTCCTGCCCATCCAGAGACTTTTTTTTTCTTCTTCGAGACAGGGTTTCTCTGTATAGCCCTGGCTGCCCTGGAGCCCTGGCTGTCCTGGAAGTCACTTTGTAGACCAGGCTGGCCTCGAACTCAGAAATCCGCCTGCCTCTGCCTCCCGAGTGCTAGGATTAAAGGCGTGCGCCACCACGCCCGGCTGAGACTCTTAAAGATGCAGCTGACTTGTCCATTTCCCGAGCCTACACAACGCACACCGTCAACCGACTGTTTCGTGTCTTGCTGCTCTGGACCCTGCAAGGCAGGCATTTCAGGCACTGGATTTGCTCACAGATGCCGGGCAAGGGGATGCAGAGTTAAATTTGGGATTAAGTGATGGTTGCTTTCCCTCCAGAAATCTGTTTTCTCTGATTGCCATCTGCCTGGGGCATGTGAAACAAAAAAAAAGATGCAACTGCTTAGAACAACACAACATCAGCGCAGAGCAAACATTATTTCTGGCTTGTCCTGGTTCAAAGGATGAGCCATGAAGCCAGCCTGCCTGAGCATCAACCCAGACTACTTCTTCCTTCCTAGCTGTGTGTCCTCAGGCAAGTCACTTGGCCTCTCTGTGCCCCGCTTTGGTATGTGAAGGGAGAGGATAAGATTTACCTAATTCCTGCTTGGTTTGGGAAAATGAAAATACAGAGAAAGCCAAAGGCTTCCCAGGCACCGAACTAAACACTCAGCAAATGTCACCTACTTTTTTTTTTAATTGCATATAAATGTCATGGTGCATATAAAAGGGGTTCACACACACACACACACACTAAGTTTGAAATGATTTGCTCTTTAGAGCAATCTCATTTCTTAATTCATAACAGTGGTTGCTGGTTATGGGCTCATAATAATTATGTAACGCCAACATGACTGAAGGAAATGCCTCTTGCACGGGTTCTTGGTCGGGCTTATTACACAGAATAATAAGAACCTGTCTCATTAATATTAAACTGCTTTCTGATACACTCAGCGTAATGTACTTTTGAAAGCGTTTCAAGCTAGCAACACGAAAGCCCGTCGTGTGTAATTGTCTTTGTTTTTCAGGTCATTAGAAGCACGACTCAACATATGTGAGGTGCATCTACAGGCGTTTTTCTTCCTCCCTCTCGCCGCTCTCTCTGGAAACTCTCAGAGAGTTGCGGCTTCTGCTGTGTTTGTCTCCACTCTCCCTTGCGTCCACCACAGGTGTTCGAGCATCCGCACACACTCCTCACTGAAAGCTCTTGGAGCTTAGAAGCCAACCCTTAGCCTCAGTAGCCAGGATGCTTGTTCTCTTCCTCAGGAGCTGCAAAACAAGAGCCTCATCAACTAGCTCCATAAATTATTTTCCAAGCAGCCCCTGACAGACACAAATCAAAGGACGAGCTGGCACGGAACCGATTAAGATCACAAGAGGAGACCGCGGGCCCCATTGTTTCCTCTGTAATGTATCCCCCAAAAGCCTGCACTGCTGTGCGCGCGCCTGAGCACTCCCATCCTTGTTGACGAGATTATTTTTAGAAAGTGATGCTTTCCCATTTATAAAGCTCGGAGAGAGGCGACACGGTGTAGGCGGTTGTTCTCAGCCCTGCTGCGCGGCATCACCTGTGTGGAGCTTTGATTACTGCAGATGCTGTCTGACCTCACTCTGGACAGATGGTTCTGGCAGGAGTCGCCCCTGTGGATGGCCGGGGCAGCTTCTGCAAGCTGGGCTGTCTGTCAGGAAGCTCCGCCCCGATACCAACTGTGTTAGAACCTCAGTGAGCAGGGGCAGAGAGAGGCACAGATTGCTTAATTCCCTGGCCAGGGGGCCCTAACACATAGGTAGACCCGAGGAACACTGAGCTAAGTAGACTGAAGTCACTCACTTGTTTCACAAATACTGGCAGCTCTTCTATGCAGGGCCTGATCCACAACAGAGCAGGTGACACAGTGAACACTTTTTTTGATACTCTGAGCTTAGAAACCGGAATCAAAGTCTTAGGGTAAAACCTAGTATTAACAATGGTTTGTGCTGAGCAGAGATCTCAGTATGAAGCCCTGGCTGGCCTGGAACTTGATGTATAGAGCAGGCTACCTCAAACTCATGGTGATTCTGTTGCTTCTGCCTCTTGGGTGCTGGGATTCTAGGCATACACTGACACACCTGACTGGCATTGGTGTGTATGTGTGTGTGTGTGCACATATGTGTGTTGTGTTCATATATGTGCATATGTGTGTAGGTATGCATATATGTGTGTGCATGCAGAAGTGTATGTTGTGTTTATATATGTGCATATGTGCATGTGGGTATGCCTATATGTGTGTGAGTGTGTATGGAAGCATGTGGCCGACATCAGGTGTGGCCCCTCTGTTGTTTCCAGCGTATTTTCTAAGACAGGATTTATTGGTACCTGGAGCTTATCTGTTCAGCTAGACTGGCTGGCCAGGCAACCCGAGGGACCTTCCTGTCTTAACCTTCTAGCGCTGGGCTTATGACCGTATCTCCACACCTGGCATTTAAAGTGGGCACTGGGGATCCAAGTGTGGGCCTTCATGCTTTTTGTGGCAAGGGACGTTAACCACTGAGCCACCTCCCCAGCCCAGCGCTGGACACTTAAAAAAAAAAACCTCACCAAGCAAAGCTGACAAGCGAGAGCAGAGAACCGGGAGCTGGCTGTTTGCTTTGGGGTGAGTTATGTAACAGTTCTAAGCCTCTTCCCTTATCTTTAAGACAGGGGAGAACAAATCTTCCATCCCGGGAGCTGTTATGAGTTTTAAATTAAAAAAGAAAAAAAAATCAATAGAAAACTGCACAGTAGCTCACATCATACCTACTAGGCATTCTGTGAAGGTATATTTTCTTCCTTCTCTTTGTTTCCCCCCACTGTCCTGAAAGCAATATGTTGAGCTAACTGTATGTGACGGACAGTCACAGTCGAAGGTTGAGGCTTGAGATAGAATCTGTGCTTTCCATACTACCTGGCAACCAATTCATATGCAAACTACTCCTGGGTGCGCTGAGTTGGCTACAGTTACTGCTGCAGGGATCTGGCCCCTCTCTGGCCTGGGACCACTCCTCTCCAGCCTAGGGCCCCCCCAGAGACTGGGCTCACAATTTTAGAGGGAGCAAGTTGTGGTTTCCTAAAAAGAAAATAATAATAATAATAATGGTGGTGGTCTTGAAAGGTGATTAGTTTGTACCAGAAGAGAGGCTGTAAGAGGCTGGGGACAGAGAACCAATGTCACTTTCAGGGGACACTTGTAGGTAGGTCGCACTTTGCAAGTATTTCACTTGTGTCTTTGCATCTCCGTAATCAAGGAAATGGAGTTTCCTCTTCTGATCCACATCGGCATGAATAAGAGTACCATGAGTTTTATGTCTGAGAGCAAGTAGGAGGTATATCATGTTTTATATGCATCTTCTTCCTTTTATTATTTAGGGCATATTTTGCATGCATCTAGGTAATTTTTAATTGCCTTCTTCAGGGTGAGGGCAGGGAAACAGCTGCTTCACTAGAAAAAAAAAAAAAAAAAAAAAAAAAACAAAAACCCTCATTAATGAAATGGGCTCTCTGAACACATAGAGCAAAGAGCTGAATAAAGATGACGTCAGCTTCCTTAGAGTGCATTTTCATTCAAGGTTATCATCCAAGTGCTGCGGGAGGCTTGTGCAGAGCAATTGATCTTCTGACCAGCTGTGAATGCCTCTAGACCCCGATCTGCTACAACCTGTCACTTAGGGAGTCCCTCCCATCCCCTGCCTCATTCTGTATCCTTTTCTCTCCACTGCAGGGATGAAGCTGTCCTCTGGCTCTGTAGGTCCTTCCTGACACCCCCACCCCTGACTCCTCTGCTTAATGTGACTTCCAATGACCTACTTTACAAATGGTTTGAACTTGACCAAAAGCCAAGACATTGAGGGTGCTTTGGTGCCTGCCCGGTAGGGCTGCTGGTAGGAGATAGCAGTTCTCTCGGAGTGGGGGTGCGGGTGGCGGTGGGGGTGGTCCCTGTAGAAACTGTGTGTATGGTTTTATCTTGATGGTGGTTACATTGTTTTTCTTTCTTTCTCCCCTCACCCCTACCCTTAAGGGCCTTGCCTGTTTCTCGATTCATCTTTCCCTTCTTAGAGTCCAGGCTATTGATTGGCTGGAGCTGGCCCTCAAGTCAGAGAAAGGCAGCCAATCAGAGCAGGCCTTTGCCCTGTCTCCCCGTGGAAACCTCTGAAGTCCTGATGAAAGTGAAGGAGAGCCTGCAGGCTGAGCTCCCAGGGGCAGTCCTAGAGAGTGCTCTTTCCAGGGCAAAGTGGGGAGGACTCAGAGCCAAATTCCAGATCAGCCATCCGTGGCCAAGCCTGTCCCTGGCTCCCACACGCAGCCTTAGCAAAGCCTGGCTCCTGCTCAGCTTACGTCTCTCTCTCCATCTAGCTTTTAAAACCCGCATGGCTGCCAGGAGAGCGAGGAAAGGGAGGAGTGAGGAAGAGGGCAGAAATACTGGAAATGATGTGTGACCTTGACACTGTAGGTCATGATGAGCCGCCTCCCTCCCCCCACCCCCACCCCAGAACCCTTTTCTCCCTAGCTTCAGGGCTGCCCACCTTAAAAGGAAGCTGGCTTTGGATCAAGGGAAATTATCTGAACTTGTAAATCGGCTTTTAAGTGAGTCTTCCCCGGAGCAGCTGCTCTGAATTTAGAATAGGTACAGTTCTCAGCATCCGCCATCTGATATGACTCTTCCCAGGGTGAAGTATTTGTCTGTACAAGCTTGAAGAGAAGACAAGACGGCCTGCCGGGTTTCCCCCTAGGACACGTGCTGTATGATAGTCCCTGCCTTCTTCATCCGCTCCGCCCGGGATGAGGGTAGCTAAGTGGTAGAGTGTATGTCTTAGCACATGCAAAGCCACCAGCTCAACCCCCAGCCCTGTGACAATAATAGTAACAGCAGTAGTAGTTTGGCCTGCTATCAAATATGAAGGAAAAGGGCAATTATAGTTTAACTCATATTTGAGTCTAAAATGGAACATTCAAGATTTGTCTGAAAGGCTCATTTGAAAAACAGACAGGGAACATCTGACTTACTGCCCAGAGAACATCCAGTCATCATTTATTTGATCTTTGAGATTTTAATGACATCTTCTTCCTCCTCAGTCTCCCCACTCCCCACCCCCGCTTTCTTTCAGTTGATAGGGAGTCTGGTGAAGCCCATCGCTCATTTCCCATCCCAGGTTCTGGTCCTGCGGCTCCTGCTTTATAGAATACAATCAATCTGAGGGCTATAGAGAGTTGCCTGAGAAAGGGAGGGAACCCGTGGAAGGTTGACCGTGGAATGGTCTCCCTGAAATGTGGTACTGTTCTTGGCTCTATGCACAATATGGGCCACAACATGGGCCGATCCATCTTTGGCAAACTAGCCTTTCCCTCCTTCCTCCTCCTCCTCCTCCTCCTCCTCCTCCTCCTCCTCTTGCTCTTCTTCTTCTTCTTCTTCCTCTTCTTCTTCTTCTTCTTCTTCTTCTTCTTCTTCTTCTTCTTCTTCTTCTTCTTCTTCTTCTTCTTCTTCTTCTTCTTCTTCTTCCCCCTCATCCAGCATTCTGCAGCTTTCTGGCTAACAGATGTCAGAATAGAGACAACACAGGAGCCAGCAATTCCCATCAGTGGGATCTCTTACACATGTCTCTCCCTGGCAACAGGCTTCAGTGTAGAAAGCTGAATGAGGGGCTGAGAGGATGACTCCTTGGGTAAAGTGATTGCCGAGCAAGCCTAAGTAGCAGAGTTCATATCCTCAGCACCTGTGAACCACGCAGTTGGGGTATCATACACCTACAACCCTGGAACTGGGAAGGGTGATGCTGAGATACCGAGAGCTAATTGGCTAGCCAATCTAACTGAAATGCCTCTTGCTTGGATGAGAAACTCTGCCTCATAAGGTGGAGAGCAATAGAAGACATCCAAAGGCAGTCCTTGACCTATACATGCACTTACTAGTAAATAACCGTGAACATACATGTGCACACATGCACATCAATGCACATATACACACACAACAGCTGAATAAAAATCCTTATGACCACCAACAAAAAGACCCAAATGCCTTTAAGGGAACAACATAAGGGAGGAGAACCAAGCCTTGGATAGAAATGGTCCTTTGGAAACAGCAATAAAAACAATTAAGTTTGTTTCTAAACCAGCCAGGTTTGGGAAAAAAAACAAGACCCAGTCATGAATGATAGCTAGAAGGGTAATGTGTCTGCCAGGGTACCAACCTAGGCATTAGTCATCATGACAGACGGCTCTGTAGGATGCATGGTCGGATGGGATGGAAAACAGACAGTGGCTGAGCAAAACCATCCATGGCCACTTCCCCCCACAGTGTCTTCTCTGCTAATCATCTTCTGTTGCTATGGGAAAACTAACTGAGAAAAATAACTTAAAGGAAGAAAGATTTATTTTGGCTCATGGTTTTAGAGGCTGTGGTCCAAAGTGGGCAGAATCCATCATGGTGGACTTGGAGTGAAGCACAAGGACTTAGAGGCAGAATAGTATGGTGGAACAGAGCTGCTGGCCAGAAAGCAGAAGGAGAGAGAAAGTGCTGGAGACCAGGTACATTTTCCAGGCACTCCCCCCAGTGACCTACTTCAAGCTCTGCTTAACTTCTACTTCCTAATTTCCACTGCCTGTCGATCTTGCCATCAGTGGATGTATGTCCTATCAATGGATTACTCCACTGATTATGTCAGAGCCCTCACAAACCAATGGCTTACCAGAAGCCTCTGAACATCACATTGAGGACCATGGCTTGACCTCCTGAGCCTTTTGAAGAGACTCTCCAAGTCCAAGTCATAACACATGCTGTCCCAGTTCTCTAGGCTGAGCACATGACGTAGGCTTCTGTGTTCACTGATACTCACTAACTTCTGAAACATATGGATACATATGGATACAGAGCACATGATGCAGGCTTCCTGTGTTCACTGATACTCACTAACTTCTGAAACATATGGATACACTCAAAATGAGTGCGCAGCCCTAATGCATTCTACCAAAATCAACAAAGAGGAGAAAGCCACGCCAATCATGGTATCATGGTGGAGCCACCTTCTCTTTCTCCTTTCCCCAGGGAAGCCCTATGCACATTTCTACTTGGAGGAGCTTGTTTCACTATTGCACAGTTATTCAGGAGAATAATTAATACAAAAGAAGGAGAGAAGGGCAAAGGAGGGAGATGATTTGGGGCCCTGCTTGTTACCACCCACACCCACTCTTCCTGAAGAAAAGGCAACCTCTGCCCCACCCACATGACTGGGGCCATGCATTCTTCTGCCTCTCCCTCTCCCCCTCCTCTTCCCTCCCCCTCCCCTTCTCCCTCCCTCTCCCTCTCTCTCTCTCTCTCTGTCTTGAAATTTTCCAAAATTGAAAGATAGACAACCAGGCTGTAGGGTCTGTGTCCATTCCCCTGTGGTTCCCAGTTTACTCCACTTCCCCGCCCTCCTCCTTCTTCCCTGTTCTTCACATCACCTATTTAAAGAACCATATTCAGGGCTAGAGAGATGGCTCGGTGGGTAAAGTGCTTTCTGTGTAAGTGGGAAGATCTGAGTCTGGACCCGTAACACTCACATTTTTTTGTTTGTTTGTTTTAAAAAGCCAGGGATGTAGGCAGAAGGGTCCTCCAGCTCACTGCCAGCGAGCCCAGTCAAATGGTAAGTTCCAAATTAAGGAAGAGACCCTGCCTCAGAAAAAAAGATGGCGGACAATAGAGGATGACACTTGGCATCCATCTTTGGCCTCCACCTGTGTGCACACATCTGCTCATGGATGGGTGCCACACCCCCGTATCAAAAGTGAAGGAAACGGTCACTAGGAGACCAACATGGAAAAGCCACTATTAGCATCAGGATTGAAGTCATTGGATAAGAACAGGTCCCAGAAAAGAGCACCTTGCCAGCCCTTGTGGCAGACCTCTATTCCAACAAAGCCCCATGATGAGCAAGAAAACGATTCTAATTTAAAATCTGCAGCCTAAGTTTCCTGAAAACCTTCCAAAGCAACAGGAGAACACACCTGAAATATGTTGCGATTCAATTTCCACAGAAGGAAGCTCACTGGTGTAGAAAGCATAACACTGTCAACTTTTTACAGAGATATGCAGCAAGAGCAACTCCTGATGCCCACCTCCCAGGACTCTGAGTCTGCTAAGCCAGGAAGCTATAGCCAGAGCTTTATGGGTGGGGCCACATGTCTGCAGGGAGAGGATTCATTTCCAGAACCAGGGAATGGAGTTCAAAAAGCAACTAATGCTTAGTAGAAAGAGTTCATATTCACAGGCCACGGAGCCCTGGTTTTGCACAGGGTCAGCTTGTTGGTTCTTAGAGCAGCAAAGTTCTATAATGAGTGCATTATTAGGAGGAGGGATGCTCCTTCCTTGGAGAGAAAAGAGATAGCAGCTCACACTTGGCCACCAGATACTAGAGCCCCGGACTGCTTTCCTGTAGATCTGTACTGACTTCCTCAAGCACCCTGTAGTCATATGAAATTAACAGCATGCTACTCACATGGAACTTTATCTCCAAAAAAAAAAAGAGCCCACATTATGCTTTAAGCCTTTTATTCCCAAATAATAGAAGCCATGAGGTTAAAGTTTGTTCACACAGCTTTCCCCGGAACAGCTGTACAATTGGATGTAGAGAAAGAAAGCAGACACTGTGCAGATCTTTGGAGTTAGAAAATGCTCTGAAAGACCTACTAGTAGCACTTCCCTCCCCATCCCACTCCGTCATGTGTGGATGGTTTCCTGCGTGCAAGCTTTTCAGAGAAATGCTCCTGTTATTCATTGTTATTACTACTCACAGTACATCAACAGAGTGACTCACCCCCTGAAAGGCTCAAGGAGAACCAAGGAGAACGGCAGAGGAGCGAGTTCCATTTAGTACATTCCCAAGGAACACTTAACTCTGGCATCATAAGGCCGGAGTCTCTAAAGAGTGTGCCATGCGGAAGACGATGTAAAGTGGAGACATAGATAAACTCTACATTGTGGCATGTAAGGTAAAGGTCTTAAAAAACTTGGTCAGCATGTGGCACAGTGGGTGGATCAGGATTTAGAACGACTTATAGAAGTTTCTACTTCTCCAAGAGGGAGTGGGACATGGAGGACAGATGTTAGCCACGCTTGGGGAGACTGGCCCGTATCCCAGCTTCAGAAAACCGCCAGTAAATCCCTGCTGTGGTCTGACTATCTCCTTCAAAGGTTGTGTGTTGCGAGCTTGGAAATGAGGCGGTGCCGAGAGGCGGAGGGACCTTTAAGAGAAAACAGAACTACCATATGGCTCAGCTAAACCACTCCTGAGCACAGCCCCAAAGGACTAAATAGACCACCACAGAGACCCTGGCATGCCCATGTCCATAGCTGCTCTATTTGCGGTATCTAAGAAATGGAATCAACCTAGATGCCCAACTCCAGAAGAATGGATAAGGAGAATGTGATGCACACACACAATAGAATTTTAGTCAGCAGTTAAAAAACAAACAAACAAACAAACAAACTAGACCATGGGGTTTGGAAGGAAATGGCTGTGACTGGAAATATTTATGTTAAGCAAAATGATGCCCAGAGTTTCTTTCATTCAAGGACCCTAGATTTTCATTTTTATATGTATCTAAGAGGAAATTTAACAGAGGTTAAGTTTGGGGTGTAGAGACATCTCAGTGGTTAAGCATTGAGCTGCATTCCTAAGAGCTAACTGTAACTCCAGCTCCAAAGGATCCAACCCCAGGAGTGGGTCCGAGTGCCAGGGTGACTGTAGGTATTGTAGAGAGTATCATCCTTGGGGCTGGCAGTCCATCCACATGGGAAAGTAGTGACAACTTGCAAATGGTGACCAAAAGTGTGCTACAGATAAATCCCAAGTTCTTCTGGCATCCCAGTAGTCAGTATATGTTGGAATAATCTATCAAGCCTCTTTCTTTTTTTCTTTTGGTTCAATTTTTCTACGTTAATACAGTTTTTTTGATTTTCATACAGTTACAATGAATATGCTATTTTGCCTATGTCCATAAGTGATAATATTTTGTATAACAACAGCATATTATCAAAACCAAGACTTTTTTTTTACAATTAAAATAGGGACCTAGGATCCCTCATGTTGGACTTTCTATATAGCAGACCTGCTTTTCTCCCTCCTCCAAACTCTCTGTCAATACTGTCAACCTGAAATAATCTATAATCAGCTAAGAAACAAACCTTTAGGAAGGTCCATGAGTGATTGTGTTGATTTTATTGATTGAAGTGGGAGGATCCACCATAAATATAGATGTCACATTCTCTGTGTTGAGGTCCTGACCTGCATTTTAAAAGGTGAAACCAGCTGAACATTGGTATTCATCTTCCTTTGCTTCTTACTGCAGATGTGATGTGACCCGTAGTCCATCAAGTTCCTGCCACCAGGACTTCCCTACCATGATAGACTATGAGCCAGACTAAACCCTTTCTCCCTTCAGTTACTCCCATCAGGGTAATTTTTCACAGCAACAGGAAACATAACCAAGACTTAAAATGGTTGCCAGAAATGGAGATTTTTTATTGTGATCATCTTGACCATGTGGTTATTAGATTTTTGGAAGTATTTGTGGCCAAGATGTAGACAAGTTTGGTACGTTGGACTAGAAAAGCCAGCATGATGGGAACTGAGGTTATGGGGGCTTTCTGGTGGGAGTTTGGAAGACAACCGGTGAGAGCCGTCGAGGGGAGAACTGATTCACGAGGTCTCAGAGGAGAGTAAGGACTCTATCAGGAATGGACTCTGCCCATGTCCTGAAATTTTGAGTGAAGTTAAATTTAAAAATAGTGGACTACTTTGGCTATGGAAATTTCAAAACAGGGGAGAATTCCAGCTGTGCCGTGTCTAATTTTATGGTATTTATCCAGGCCTATGGTGAAAAATAGCAAATAAACAGATAAATCAAGCCGAAAGACATAAAACATGGGCAGTTTGTTGAGAAAGCAAACTGCTTAGGCAAGTTAGTTTAGAGGCTGCAGTTGTGAAAAGGTACATCCCACTCCGTACTGGAGCAGTAAGAGACATATCTCAGCAGCAAGCCCTCTCCAATCAAGTCTCCTACTTGTAAAAATTTCAAACTTATTTGATGAGTCAAGAATTCAACTGAAGAGGCTCTCAGTCATTTGTAATTTTCGTTATCCTTTATTCTGAATTTAACATTGTCTGATGTCTATATACTATCTTTTCTTTCATTTGATTACTGTTCCTAATTTTTACTTTCAGTTTGAAGTGGGTTTCTTATAGATAGCATATAGTTGAGTTATGGTTTTAATCTACTATATCAATTCATATTTAGTCCATTTACATTTAGTGTAGTTACTAATGTCTTAGACCCTTGCTTTATTTTGTTTTCTTATTGACTTACCTATTAATTTTCTTTTTGGCCTTTGGTTATGTGACATTGTTTTAGAATTATTCTTTTATTCATTTGTAGTATTTTAGGAAACATCTATGACTTTTGTAGTGATTATTGTATTTTCATAACTTCTCATAGTCTTTAGTGCAATTGTTTTGCCAGTTTAATTACAGTGGACTGTGAACATCTTTATACTGTCTAATTTTATGTCAACTAAACACAAACTGGAGATATTTGGAAAGAGGAAACCTCAATTGAGGAATTATCCTACTACACTGGATTCTGGCAAAGTCTGTAGTGTATTTTATTATTATTATTATTATTATTATTATTATTATTATTATTATTATTAATGGATGTGAAAAGGCCCTGATCAATGTACATAGTACCTACCATGGACTTCTGGTGCTGGGTGCTATAAGAAAAAGGCTGAGACAGCCATGAAGAACAAGCCAGTAAACAGTGTTCCTCCATGGTCTCTATCAGTTCCTGCCTTCAGGTGCCTACCTTGAGTTCCTGCCCTAACTTCCTTGGATGATAGACTACAAGTTGTCAGATGAAATTTCCCTTTCCTACTCATGGTGATTTTAATCATGGTGTTTTATCACAGCAGTTGAAACCCTGAAACGAAGCCCTTCCCTACCTCCCCATTTCAAAATGTAATTGTCTTAGTTATTTCCCCTATGGGATCCAGAATCATATCAGGCCATGCTATAATTTTTGCTTTCATTATCAAACATAATTTAGGAAACCAAGAGAGGGAGTCTATTATCCAAGTTTTCATATACCATTTTCTTCATTTAAAGAGCGTTTTCCTCAGAAATTTCTGCTTTGTTGGTGACAAACTCACAGTTTTATTTCATCTATGAATGTCTACGGATCAAATTCAAAATAGTCAGGTTTGCAGAGCAAGCACTTAGTGGCCCTCATTAAGTATTTCTATTCCAATGGCCCTCATTAAAGTGTTTTGGTTATACCTTGAAATCTTGGTCAAACACTTTTTCTTCTTGACATATGTCAGTTATCTTTTGTCTTCCCTGATTGTTGTCTTTCATTCTGTCTGAGATGGGGTTGACTCTATGGGGTTCATTTTAGGTGTCAATTGGAGACAATCTAGACTCGCCTGTGGAGAGTGTCAGAAATGAGGAGTTGCCTAGCTCAGTTGGCTTGTAGACATGTCTGCCACAGATTATCTTAATTACCTTGACAGATGTGGGAAGACCCAGCCCATTATGAGTGGCAGTATTTCCGATTTGAGTCATAGACTAAGAGTAGGGAAGGTGAGCCGAGGAGTAAACATGGGTTCATTCATCCTTTCTGCTCTTGACTATGGAGGCGATTAGCTGCTTCAAGCTCCCACCACTACCATTTCCCTGCCAGGATAGACTGTAACTTGGAACTGTGAGCTGAAATGAACTCCCCTCTTCCCTCTGTGGCTTCTCTCTCGGTCTTCTGTCATAGCACCTGGAACGGAAACTAGGGCATGACTGAACAGTATCCCTGACTGATCCACCTTGATTCTCATCCAAACCTTAACTCCTCTTTAACTTTGTTCCCTATCTGTTTATTAGTGTGTGCTTCTACAACAAAACACCACAGTTAGTTAGTTTAAAAACAACTCACTTCCCCGTGCTAGGAACACAAGATCGAGGACCCAGAATGGTTGCTCTCTGGTGTAGGTTTTCTTTCTAGCTTCTAGCTGGATGACTTGTGGGCATATCCTCATGTGACAAGAAAGCAAAGGGATGGTTCAATTTTCTTGCTTGTTGCCCAGACAAAAGCAACTTGAGGAAGAATTTATCGTGTTACAGCCCATTGTTATAGAGAATTATAGGTTCCAGGGACCTGAAGCAACTGATTGCATCACAGCCACAGTTATGAGTAGAGAGCAGTGAGCTAATGAATCTAACATTAATTCATCTCACTTTCTACATACTTATACAATCCAAGAGCTCCTTCCTAGGGGATGATGCCGCCCACAGTTCCACAGGCCTCAGGTCTTCTCATCTCAATGGAAGATAATTCCTCGCAAGCATACCTCTAGACCCTCCTACTCTAGACAATTCTTCATTGAGACTTTGCCCTGGTGATTCTAGATTGTGCCAAGTTCACAAACTGTCACAGTTTGTCTGACATCTCTTAGAATAATATTGCCATCATGAAAGGTTTCACTCTCATTCAAATCTAATCATCTCCAAAGGCCTATTGGAAATATATTCAATAATAGGACTTGAATATATGAGTCTGTAGTGTGAAATAATTCAGTAGTCTATAGTACACTCCTCTAAAATTCTTAGGACCTTTTCATGGCCGGGGCCAATTTTTCTTACATGAATTCAATCTTTTCCCAACTGGATTCTACCTATAGTGTCCTAAACACAATCATTGTCCACACTGTATGTAAAAAGACTTACTGTCATTTTCTTGCAGAATATACTTCAGTAGCTCCTGACTAACATTAAGTCAAGTTGCTATTCTGTATTCTGACTGACTATGTTAAGTCTAGATGCCTGAGCACACCATCAAAGCTCATGCTTGTAGACCTCCAAAGTTCGTCTTTTAGACATTGTTGAATCTAAAATGTTCCTCATCCTTGAGATTCAACTTAGACATCCCTTCCTCTAACAAGCCCTCTGTGGCCCTTGAGACTGTATCAAATATCTTTTCTAGATGTCTCGGATAACCCTTTCCTACCATGTAGTCTTATTGTAGCTTTATATTTCCCTTTCTATTGCCTGTTACTCCACCTGGCCACAGGCTCTTCAAGGGCAGTAGCTTATCCTAACTCCTCTCTTTCCCCAGGTGCAGGGTATCATTCCTAACTCAGGAAGATTCTTTGTCATTACTGGGTAGAGTCAATGTTGGCAGCATCTTTACTTACGGATGGGAAAACTAGCAAGGAGAACTTAAGCTGTCACTCAAAGACAAGCCAATAAGGACCTCAGAAAGCAGAACATGTCCTTATGGTGATTAGAGCATTGCTTTCTGGCACCACTACTAAAAGAGGTGTACGTAGTCAAATTACTAAGCTCCTTAAGGCCTCTGTGGTGGTTACTATTGTTACCTGGATCTAGAATCACCCAGGAGACAAACCCCTGGGCATGCCTGTAAGGGACTTTCTAGGTTGGACTAATTGAGATGGAAAAACTTACCCTGACATAGACTGACAAAGACTCCATCTTTCCATGGAGTTTAGATAAATAAAAAGGGTTGTCTTCCTTCTGAATGTGACCTGCCTCCTCAGCTGCTGCTGTGCCATCCCACCCCAGTAGACGACAGCCACCAAAACCTGTTCTTAAGGTAACTTTTGTCGGATATTTTGTTACAGCAGCAATAAGTCATGAACATAGTCTTCCTAGATAAAACTTAGGGATTGTTCTAAATCCCTCCCTCTGTATCTGGTACTAAGATTCCATAGTTTGATGTGAGGAGAGGGTCTGGTAGAAATGGCTCAGAAATCACAAACATGGGCTGTTTCTTATTTTGGCAAGGGATGATTTGAGTAAAGCCAGGTTTATAATGAGTCTATGCAATCTGTATTTTGTCAACTGATCACTCTTTTTGCTGATTAGTTCAACAATTATTGGTCTGCTGATGGGCGGCAAGCACCAGATGGGTTTCATTTTAGATATTTTGTAAGTGTTGTTACACAGGAAGCGAAGGCACGGAATTCTCTATAATTTGACATAATTTTTCAGAGTTCAGACAGAAACAGTGTGCTCATAAAGAAAAAAATATATAGAAGGGACAAAGAATTGCTTCCCTCCGACTGCATTCAGAAGTAGTTATGTAACTGCTCCATTGAAGAAGCATGAGTCATTGGATGTAATCCATCATAAGGCAACCCATCAGATTTAGTCTGTGGACTCAACATTTGCTCTGCATTTAAAGAAAACTTAGCATAAATTTTGTTCTTCCAGTCACTCCCAGGTAATAAGGTGTTGCAAGCATAATGCCACAAGCTGAGGGTCAAAGCTCTGTGTAACAACGCGACATCAGCTTGGGTTTGAAGAGCGATGGCTTCTCTCTCCTCCCTATCTCTTGTTCTTTAACTCATGGGGTTAATGGGGGGGGGGCGTGGATGGGAAAACTGGGCTAACGATGGGGAAGAGAAGCAGAGTGCTTGTAGCTCACCTGGTATACCTATGAAGATCTCACACTGCTGGTCTCTGGCCTTGGTTGATATTTAAAAGCACCCGTCTCATTGGTGTTGTTGGTGACCATTGGGAGCTCTTGAGAGTGAAGCATCTATCGTCTGTGTTTTCCTACGAGGAAATAAGATGATCCTCACGTGTTTGATCATTTGCTTTTTCCTCGGCTTTCAGGAATCTCTACCTCCTCCAACTTCTGTCTTTTGAGTTCTGTTCCCTCTGCCAAGGTGACCCTTGTCTGATCCCAGTAGTTCCCTCATGTTCTCGTTGCCGCTAATGATTTTGAGAAAAGAGAAATATCCCCCAAATATGTGCTATTTCTAGAAAACAGCCTTCCTCTCTCATCTCTAGTTCCCACATCTTAATGCATGTTCGATTTATGTAAGGGCTGTAAATGCCACGGAATCAGATCTTTGACAACCTCCTTTGCATTTGCTGGGGCGTGCTGGGGATTAAACCTAGGAACTCATGCCTGCTAAGCACACTCTCTACCACTAAGCCCCAGCTTTCTCCTTTGTGAATTTTATAAAGTGAGGGTCTCCTGTGTCACTTTAAAAGAGGACAACTGGGGCCAGGTAAGATGCTGCATGCCTACTGTCCCAGCACCTGAGATGCCTTAGCCCAAAGGAACCTGAGTCCAGGACAACCTGGGTTACATAGTGTGTCCCCACCTCAGACTGAAGAGTAACAGAGGAGTCAAATCAAAGAGGAAGGGAATATTTAGTGATGTTTCTTCGTTCCTGCCCTCTCGGGGTAGAGAGACCCACTTCTAGTTAGCTTTGGCACATGATTGACAGGTCATTGTGATGAGTAGGCTCTTCCTTCTTGTGTTTTATAGTCTAAGGGAGGGATAAAATCAGGGTTTGGGGTTGTTCTGTTTTGGTTTTTTGGCAGTGCTGGAGGCTGGATCTAGGATCTTTCATATATTCAGTAAGCGCTCCTCCACTGAGCTGGATACCCAGTGCTCGTTTGCCTTTGAACTGAGGCAGGACCCCACTGAGTGACCCCGGCTGTCCTTGACCTTACTCTGTAATACAGTCTGGTCTTGAGCTTGCTATCCTCCTGCCTCAGTCTTCCAAGGGGCTCTCCTTCCCAGCCCGCACCACATCACCAGCCCTGCGGTATTCGTTTTCATGCCTGGATACTGGACACTGCATTTGTTTACAGGACAATGCACTGGGAAGTTAGGATTTTTAACATATGAATTTTAGGGAAACACTAATATAAGCTATGGACAATCATAACTATCACCCATTGAATTGTTTGTGGTTGTTACCAGTCCAATATTTTTTCCTTTTAGTGTGTATGTGTGTGTGTGCAAATGTTCAATTCTCATGTTCATACAAGTACAGGCACATGTATGTAGAGGCCAGAGGTCGACATCAGTATTTTCTTCAATTGTTCTCTCTCTTAATTTTTGAGAGAGGCTCCCTCCTTGAACCTAGATCTAGATTTGCCTAGGCTAGTGGGCCAGCAAGGTCAAACAGCCTGTCTGTCTTGGCCTCCCAAATTCTGGGACTACAGACACACGCTACCACATGTATTTAAAAATAAACAAATTAATAAATGAAAACCCTAAGTGTTAGGTATTTAATCTTAAGTCAACCTGATTGCGTAGTAGGTCCTTCTCTTTATCAATTATTTCTCAGGCATTGTACTATTCCAATTTCTGTAAGGTTTTTTTTAAAACATGTCCGTCTTCTCTATTAGCTTCTGCAGGGTCTCATTACACATACATCAGTTACTGCTTTAAGTCTCACCTGAATGCAGTGTGATATTACCTTAACTGTACCAGTTCAAAGACCCTCTTTACAAATAAGGTTATAGGTGCAGGGTCTTAGTTGTAATGCATTTTGGTGGTGTGAGGGAGGAGGGAGATCACCTTTTAATCCAGATTAGGTACATTATAGTATTTTCTGCATATAAAGTTTGATATCTTTACAACTGTGAAAATGCACATCATTTTATCCAAAATAATGTTTTAAACTCCCCTGTCGCTTTACTTTTGTGTGGGCTTATGGCAAGCACCTGCTGGTGTCTCTGGAGCACACTGCCCATTCATGGATGGATGTCACAAAGGGAACACACGGTTTAGTAGGCATGGCTAGGCAGCCTAGGAGGGAACCAGAGTCAACTAATAATAGCTGCTCTTGAGATGAGCGAGCTGTTGGGTTTTATGGAACTGAATCCTCAGAGAGGTGATGTGCTAATTGTATCATGTGACTTGTTGTGATGGTTTGAATGTGCTTGGCCCATGGAAAGTGGCACTATTAGGAGGTGTGGCCTTGTTGGAATAGGCGTGGCCTTGTTGAAGTGCATTGCTCTAGGGGTGGGCTTTGTGGAGTGAGACCCTCCTCCTAATCCACTCCTAGTTGCCTTTGGATCAAGATTTACAACTCTTGGCTCTCCAAGAGCCTCTTCACAGCAATAAAACCTTAACTAAGATACTTGTAAAACCAAGACACACACATCAAAATTCTGAGTATTTTGACTGTTGTATCATATGTGGTTTTATTCCAGATTATAATGTTTTAAGCTCCTGTAGCATTTTTATTTTAATTCTCCTAGTAGCAACTCATAGTACGAGTCCCTTTCCCTGGAAGCTTGAATGGTCAGCTGCAAGCTTATTCAAGTGATGATACAGGTGGACACTTAGAACCAAAGGAACTGAAGGGGAGTCTTCATGATAATCCTCTAAACCAGGATTTTTACAGACCTCAGATGTAGCTTCTTGCTAATGTATCAGCTACTGATTGTTCTGAATTTAGACCTGAAAAGAAGTGCAACAAAAATGATATGCGGAGCCTGGCAGTGGTGGCGCATGCCTTTGATCTCAGCACTTGGGAAGCAAAGGCAGGCAGATTTCTGAGTTCAAGACCAGCCTAAGCTACAGAGTGAGTTCCAGGATAGCCAGGGCTATACAGAGAAACCCAGTCTCAGAAAACAACAACAATATATGGATAAAGACAAGGTATTGGCTTTCCATTTAGTCTTTCTTTTCTAGGACTAATCTTTGTAGGGTTATTGATTTTGTTCAGCCAAGAGTGTCTTTTGGAAAATTCTATGTATTTCAGATATATGCAGCTGCACACACACACAGACACACACACACACACACAAATGCATACATATACACAGATGCCAATGCACATGCATACAAACGCATGCACACACACATAAACATTCACACATATACCCATCTTTGCTAATCTGCTAATTCAGCAAGGCTGTTCGCCACTTTAGCAACTGAAGTAGCATCATTATAAAGCATGCATCTCTTGTTCAGAGATTTTTAGACATGGGTAATTTAGTTCATTACCAGACCTTACTTTTTTTGTCTTGATATTATAATCATTCTTCCGTATCACTGGGGCATTGGTTCTAAAACCTTGTCTGCAGGTCAGCAAAGTCTGCAGGTGTTCAGTGTTCCTTATAACATGGTTTAGCACTTGCATGGAACCATGAAGTTCCTCCCAGATATGCTAAACCATCTCTCCAGTCTTACAACCCCCCACCACACACACACACACACACATACACACAATGTAAGTGCTTCGCAAGCTGTTCCACTATGTTGTTTAAGGAGTAACAAGAAGACAAAAGTCTGAACATGTTCAACACAGGTGCAACTTTAGCTTTGTTTGGTTGAATACAGGGATGGAACTCACAGCTCCCAAGGGCCGACTGACTGTACTTCTCTTCCAAATGTCCCGGCGCTGGCCCGAGAGTACATTTGGACCTGCAGTCCATGCATGCTTATCCATTCTTTCTATGTAAATGATTTACACCAGATTTACATTTCCTTGGGTGATTGTTGTCTTTGTAGCTTACTGTGTCGCAGAGTCTTTATTGGAATTTGTGTTGTGCTTTCTTTTGTAAGACATTTGGATTCTGTGAGAAGCGTTATGTATGTAAGTAATGGAAACAACACCCACACCATTGCTTTGCTACTGGGGTGCTGCCACACTTCTGTTTGCTTTCTCTTCCTTTTCTTTTTTTCTTTCTTTTTTTTTCCCAAATCACCAGAATAGTTTCTAGGAATGGAAATGATAAAACATTCTTAAAGACACAGTTGATTCAGACTTGGGAGATGGCTCCCCATGCAAGCAAAAGTGCCGGAGTTTGGATCTCTAGAACCTGTATAAAGGCCAGGTCATCATGCTAGCCCACAATTCTAGCCTTGAAAGGCAGAAGCAGAGGATCCCTGGAGCAAGATGACCAGAGAGAGTAGCCCAATTATCAAGCTCTGAGTTTGATTGAGAGGCTCTGCTTCAAATAATAAGGTGGAAGAGCTGTCAAGGCTCAGGGGACATGCTTGATACAAATCTGCCGCTGCAGACATTTGAACACAAGTGTACACATACCCACCCAAAGGTGATCCCACACATACAGGAACATGCATACACAGATGAAGGGGAGAGAGCAAGAACATCACAGTAGGTTCCTTACTATTCATTAGTAGGCAGTAATAGTCATTGAAAATGACCCTTCCTTAATTGCCAGCCTCACTGAGCCTTTCATGCCACTTTGTCCTGGCTTACACCGCAGTAGCAGATGCACGCTGTACTTGATGGAATTTACGAACTGCTATAAATTGAGCATGGCGGGAGGTAAATACCAGCAGTCGGAATGAACCGGCTGTGTAGCAACCAGACAAATTATGAAGCTTCTGAGCGAATCGGACTGTTTTTATAAAATACATCAGGCAACAAAAGTCCTTGGTGGTGGGGTTGGGGGTGGAGGGGGGGGACAATACTGTGGCTATGCAAAATTGTTGGGCTGGTTTTATACCCTTTCTATTTTTAAGCTGCTTTTAACTTAAAGGGCAGAAAAGACCATCTTTGGAGTTGCGTGGTCTTGCAGAACTGGCACACGGGGTCCTGGAATCACTGATATGAAGAGTGAGAAGGTGGTGTGACCTGTTTCTGTTGGCCTCCCCGACCTCTTCCTCTTTTTGTAGGGAGGGGATACTAATGACAGAGCCTGGAGGGTCAAAGGTAGCAGCTGCCAATGGGAAGAGAACAAACCTAATATTAAGCAACCAAAAGGGACACTAGTTGTTCTGGTGTGCATGTGAAGTGTGCCCCGCAGGATCGGATGTTTGGACACTCCGCCCTCAACTGGCAGTGTTTTCTGGAGAGACTGTGGAACCTTTGGGACCTTGGGCCATCGACTTGTTTCTAGTTCAATCCTGCATCCTGTCTTCTGTTCAACAATCACTCTCTCATGCTCCATCCTCATGCTCCATCCTCATGCTCCATCCTCTATAAACGGCTGCTTCGGCTACCTTGTTTTCCTTACCATGGGGCGTTGAAATCTCTGTGAAATAATGAGTCTGACTAAACCTTTCTTCCCTTATACTTGTCACCCACAGATGCTGAGTACCGTATCGGATCATCCCCCAGGAACGTGTAGCGATCAGCCCAGTGTGTAGAACCTGCTTAACTCAGGGCAGACGGTTTGGAATCCTATCTGCTAGATGGGCACAGAGTTGAATGAAGCCCGGGTGACAAGAGTCAGAATCAGTCACTCTGATTGGATGGGAATCCCCCCAACAAGGTTCAGAAGTTTTCATAGGTTTTCCCACCAATGCTGATTGTGGTTGTTTCCTAAAGCTGCAGGGTTCTGGGCTTCATTCCTTACTCTCACCGCTGCAGCCCACAGACCTTTGTTCTCTGCCCAGCTCTACCTGTCCAGTTCCATAGGCATCACGTCTGACCATCGCCTTCTGTTCTTTTTCTCCACTTCCGGTGCCTTTGTATGCTAGCCTTTTGTGTTCCTTACAGACTGAGCACAAAGAAAAAGAGCTTAGATTCAGAGACTAGATCTAGCGTGATGACAAAACCCAAAATGTGCGCTCCTTTGTCAAGTGGCTTGACCTTTTAAGGGCAGAAGGACGCACCAGGGTGCCATCCGGAGGCCAAGAAAAGGTCATAGATTTACCTTGGGATTTCATTGGTTACTGTTTGTTGTTGTTGCTTTTTTGGGGGGGTGGGGGTGGGGGGATAAAATACTTGACAAAAAGTAACTTAAGGGAAGCAGGGTTTGTACTGGCTCACAGTTTGAGAAGGCGGTTTATGGTCTGGGGGAAGTCGGGGCAATTGGAACATGAGAAGGCCGGCCACATTGTGTCCTCAGTCAGATGCTTTAAACAATGATGGATGGTACTCCGCTGCTGGCTTTGTCCTTTTTAAGCAATCCCTTATGCCAGCCCATGAAACAGTACTGTCCACCTTCAGGGAGTCTCCCCATTTCAGTTAACCTAATCTGGAATCCCCCTCACAGCCATGCCCAGAAGTTTTTCTTCTATCAAGTTAATGATCAATATTAATCATCACAGGAGTTTTGGTGTTTTTTTTTTTTTTTTTTTTAATCCCTGAATCAGTTTAGAAACCTGCTCTATGGTGTTTGCTAGAAGCGAAGCAGCTGGGGGTGAGATCAACCTGGAGTGAACTGGGCAAGCAGGGGATATCACTCTGAGCTCACCATTATCTCAAGCCCCACCCCTTCTGGCCACCACCCTGGCAGCCTCCCCATTCACTTCCTGGTCTTTCCTTTTGAAGCTACAACACAAGATGAGTTGGAAAGAGCCCCCACCCAACCCCAAGCCCTTTTTTATCTTTAAGCAGCTGCATTACTAACGGGGAAGAAAATGTCTCCTGTGAGCTATGGCAAAATCCTGCAGATTGGTTTGTGAATCATTGTAGCTTAGGCTAAAGCAACCTAATTTCCTGGAAGCCATTCTATGGCTTTGGGCTTCCAGAGAGGCATAAAGCTTGCATGATATTTACTCTTAGTTAAAATTAAATGGAAATGGGGAAGGTGAAAAAAACTCAAATAGGAAGTCTTTTGGGAGGGCATGTCATTAACAGGGGGGAAATGAAAGGCTAGGAAGAAATGTGGACTAAATCTACATGCTACATTAGAGGAGGCTTGGCAGTATGGATATAGCAATATGTTACAATTATAACTGTCTCCAAGGCTGGAGAGATGGCTCCGCGGTTAAGAGCACTGTCTGCTCTTTCAGAGGTCCTGAGTTCAATTCCCAGCAACCACATGGTGGCTCACAACCATCTGTAATGGGATCCGATGTCCTCTTCAGGTGTGTCTGAAGGGAGCAGCAGTGTACTCATATACATTAGATAAATAATACTTAAAAAAAAAAAAAAAACAACTGTCTCCATGCCATTAGGTTTCATGTGAGATTTTTACATCATTTTTGCTGTGAAATACACACAAAAAGTTCAACCTAATAAGTTAATAATTATAATTAATAAATTATATATAGCATACATTCAAGTGATTACAGAGTAAGCGAAAGGCAACTCACCCCCAAGTACCTTTCGTACTTTTAAGCTAATCTTCCTGTCTTTTTTTCCCCTTTTTGCCAATACAGTTTTACTAGTTAATTATACATTGGTAAAGAACATATTATCATTTTTTAATAAATTATATATGTATGCATGTGTGTGCACGCCAATTCTCATATGTAGGAACTAGAGGGAAGCCCCATCCATCACGCCTCACCTTCTACCTTGTCTGAAACAGGGTCTCTCTTGTTCCTCCACTGCACTGTGTATACTGAACCAGCTGCCTGTGAGCTTCTTGGGATTCTCTCCCCCTCCACACACTGACCCCCCCCCCACCCACCCATGTCTTCCTTTCCCCAAGAGGAGTGTGATGATAGTACATGCAAATGCTAAGGGTCTAGGATTTACGTGGGCTCTGGGGATTTGAACTCAGGTCCTCATGACTGAGTGGCAAGCGCTATAGCTGACTGAACCAGATCCCCAGTTCCCTCATTTAAAAAAAAAAAAAAAGAGTCAACATATGTGCATGTGAATGTGAATTTATTTTCTTTCCTTCTTTTCTTTTTCTTTCTCTTCCATTCATATATCGTGCTGTGTGATATTCCTAAGCTGGGTAGACACCATTTTATAGTAGCTATTGCTGATGGATGTTTTCACTTGTCTCCAGTGTTTGGCTGCTATGAATGGGAGCACTATTTTGATGTATCTGTGCCCTGGAGTACACATCTCAGGCACTGAATATGGGTATCTTTCCTTTTAATAGATGATACATCTACTAAACACATAGCAGTCCCTGTGCCTGAGAGTTTCCACTGCTTTATAGTGGGGGGTGAGTATCACCTTTTTCTTCTCGTTTTTTTAAACCCAAGTTTTCTATTTTCCTCTTTAATAAATATCAATTTATTTAATTAGGAAAACTACTACTCTAACACCTTTTAAGAATTTTATTGCCCATTGGGAGATATTCCTTTTAAACCTTTTAATTGAAACAACTCAGTTTTGTGGAAAACACACATGAATCACACATACACGGCTTAATGGGTTATCACACAGTGGGCACCCCTGGGTGACCACCCGCAGACCAAAATAGAACTTCCGAGCGTTATAAAAAGCCTTCAATCACAAATTCCTTTGTCAACAAAGGAAAATGGTTATACTTTATTGTACAGCCTTTTTTTCCCCCCAATGGAAACATTCCCCTTCAAAGGAGAAGGGATGGAGGCACATAATCCCCAGAACACTACAAACACCTACAGAGGCTTGGGAAAAGTTCTAAGATGCGCACACCCCTCTTGATGCTCCAGGGAGTCCTTTGAGCATGGGCAGCATCACTGGAGGATGAGACACTCTTGGATGGACCCAACTGCAAGCCATACAAGGAGTGCAGGTTTGTGAAGTGCCACTCAGGCTGGGGTGGGCTTTGGAAGGTAATGTGTCTGCCTTTGAGTCACCCATGCTCTCATAAGCAACCCCAAGAAACTTGCCAAGTTTCCTCAAGCTAGACTTGAGTACTGTTGTCTCTGGTGCGCCTTGCTACCCTCCGGGTGAACAGGTGTTTGCTGGGTCTCCCCGGGAAAATACACACAGCCTACTTCGCCCCAGCACGAGAGTTTCGGAAGCTTTGGGACTTGTTACCTATGGAAACCATGTAGCCTATTGTACCTTATGTCCAGTCACCCATCTTCCAACACTGGACGGGTCATGCGTGCACTCCTCTTGAGGTAATCTGTTTGCTTCCTTAAAGCAAAGCATGGGTGTTGTAGTAATTATTTGATTTTGGGTTTCTACCCTGCCTTTGATCATTTGGTTCCCAGATAAAAGATACAGAACTTTCATATTTATAATAAGCCTTATAAGCACTAGAGCTAAGCAGATATCTACTCTCTAAGTGATTAGTATCTACTTCACTATCAATAACCCTAAGTTACAACTTGCCATGTTCCACATGGGCCGCCCTTAACCCCAATTAACCCAGCCCTCATAGCCATAGTTTCATGACTCGCCTACCCCATGGTGTCCTCTCCTCTCTCCACCTTCTCCCTCTCCCTTGTGATCCTCCTCTAACCCCAAGCCTGGGAACTGAAACCCCATCAACCTCTTTTCTGCCCAGCTATAGGCTGTCAGTATCTTTATTCAACCAGCAGTTTTAAATTAAGGAGCAAGGTCAATTAGCATCACTTAGTGTATCTGAAGATTTTCTCATCTCTGAGGTAACCAGGGCCAGTATTTAACATTTCAATATATAGGAACAGACCAAGCCTCAACTCATGGTTGTTGACCTCAGGAAACTCATTAACTTTTTTTCTTCAACCGCAAGACTTTGTCCCCTGTCTTTTGCATGGGGAACCTGTGTGGGACCCCAAGGCAGAGGCTACAAGTCATGTTGGGTGTCTGTATTAGCCTCCAAGCCTTCCTCTGACAGTGAGTTAACTGTGAATCCACTCAAGTTTTCTCTTTCCCCTTAGCTACCCAGGATGCTAAACTGTATCACGTCCTCAGACCATCTGCTTTTCTGTAAATCATAGCTGCTGCAGGATTTCTGCTTCTCTGGGAAGTTGATTTGTTTCCGAGGATCATGGGAATCCAAGGATATATATGGAATGGGATATATAGCCCATGGCATGAGCCTTGGCTCACAGTACAAGGCAACTTCAATACTGCATCATCTCATCATAGAGCCTGCACTGGGAGTAAGAATCCTGGCCTCCAGTCTTTGTAAGGGAATAATTCTAAAGCAGTTTTCCACAAGGAAAAATGAAGCCAATGGCCTGTGCTTCTTACTCAAATAAGAACTGTCCCACCCTTCTACAAGAAACAATAGTTTACAGCTTGCTTTTATTTTACTTGAAATAGTGTCAACTGAACTGGATCTCAAGATGGAGTCTTAGGATTGGTCTACATTTCTAAGGTATTCAGGCCCTCAGACAGTAAGTTTGCCAGGCTCTATGTGAATGAATATACTAAACACAATGTTCTTTTCAAGACCTTGAGTGTAATTATTAAGGCTTCGATTGTCCCTAGTGATATTAGCTAGATAATCAAATTTGGATCATGGGCATGAAATAATTTAAAGTGTGCCTTCATTACTGTTCAATGGAAAATAACTCAGTTAAAATGGTTCTTATACTTCTCCAGCCTCAGATCCTCCACATGCTTGTGGTACTAGCCAATAAACTTGGGAGGACTACTCAAAGGATCACACAGATTTTTCTATAGCAAAGAATACCCCGTGTAAACAAGCCTGGTTAAAAAATTTTACCATTAGAAAACAGGAGAAAGTATTGCTGATATCATATACAGAAAAAAGCAAAATTGGAATTCGGGATAGAATTGCAATGTTTAGAAGAACTTCGTCGCTAAATTAGCTATGTGGGATGGTGTTGATTAACTTGCATGGAAACAGAAAAGAACACTTTGAAGCATCATTGATTAAGAAGAGGCATTCCCCAGGAACTATGAAGCTATAAGTTGTCTGTGTCATAACTGTTTAGTCTCTGAGAGACTTATACTATGGAGACCAACATTTCCTTTGGTTGACCAAGGCTAGGGTGGTCTTGCTATGCTTTCTGTGACTAAGACAGCGAGTACCTTTCATTCCTGTACCCAACAGGAGTTGGCGGAAGTTCTCCCACCAACCAGGTCCTGCCTAGGAAGCCAGTATGCAAGAAATGTTGTATTCTCTTTGCCAATGCCTTTAACTCTTCTCTAGGAACATTCTCTGGTACTTCACAAAAAGAGAGACCAAGCTGTGCCCAATGGTGTAGTAGCTATATAACCCAGACACAATCCATAGTGGTCTAGGGCAGAAATTAACAAATATATTTTAGCTTGAAAACTTATCAATGATAATAACAGCCAGTTTCCCCTAAGTAGCCCCAAACTAGCAACAGACTCCCTCATCCTGATTCGCAAGAACCCAACCACAGAGGATGCTGTGACAAAGATCCCCTAGCCTCAGAAATAGGGTGTCACATCTGAACCGACTTTCCTTGAGTTCTGGGATAGATAAAACACAGGATGGGGAGAAGAAAGTATTCTAGGCTGTACTGATGAATTCATCTCTATGTTACTAATTGTACAATCTTTCTCAGTTTTCTGCATCTCTTTGGCCCAGATTTATGTCTATGAAATGAAAAGAATGATCAGGCTAGGTTTTCTAGGGCTACAATCCTCATGGTATAGTATGGTGTTCTGTCCCTTGGACTGTGATCAAGTTATAAACCATGCTTCATTGTCCCACCTCCAATGGGGCTCATCAACACATTTTTCCTTTCCACTGATAAACCCTGAGAGATGATGTCGGGCTTGGGAGTCTAATTCACTCCTGGCGATGGTCTCCCAGCACCTCTTAGAACCAAGTATCCACAGAAAGTAGGTTAGAATGCTACCATTTTAGATTCCTTGACAGACAACCCATGACCAAATTGCTCCTTTTTCTGGAACTGAAATTTCTACTGTGTTACACGGGAACATGCTATCCAATTCAAATTTGGAAGAGGATGAGATGACGAAGTCTGGACTACCATGGGAACTGGTGACACTCCCTTGAGGACTTAGGACCTGTTAATCTAGAGTTCTTGGTCCCTGTAAATTTTGGAGCCATGAAATAAATAGTGCCAGTGTGTAATAATTGCAAACAGAGCCTAGAGAAGAGATTGAGGTAGTATGTTTTGAAGCATCACCCATGAAACTTGACATAGGAGAGAATGTTCCTGCACTGAGAAAGACAGCAGGAACCTTGAGGAGGAGCAGGCGACTGGGAACCAAGCCATCAGGTTCAGTTAACCCTTCTGGCTTGTCAGCTCTCATGGCTTCCTGAGTCTCCAATTGTGGTGGCACTCTTCTTCAGGTCCATGGTGGCTATTTTAGGAGCCTAGCACAGCAGGACAAATGTGCCCAAGTCCACACGGTATGACAGAAGAATTAAAAATGTATTTACCATCTGCTGGTAGTTTCCTTGTGGGGCTCTATTCTTTTCCTCTCCTGAAGCTACAAATAGGGTCTTTGCATTTCCTTTCAATTTAAGAGAGCTGGGTTCTTGGAAATCTCCTCCTCCTCCTCCTTCCTTGCTTCCTTCCCCCCCCCTCACCTCCCCCTCCTACTGTCTAAGACTGTTAAACTCTGGAACGATTCCAGTGTTGATGATCATTCCTCTTCAATATAAATCGAAGAGTCTACAAAAAAGTGTATAGTGTTTTATACTTAGGTGACTTCTAGACCCTTTACTTAGGTTCTGGTACCTGAGGACTCTGGAAAGCTTGGGATAGAGCAAGAAGATAGGGGTAGAACAGAGCCCACTTAAATGTGATTGTCTATTGAAATGAAGCTTGGGAATTGGAACCGGTACTTACAATGTACTCAGTCCTCACCACGAAAGACTGCTGTGGTAAAACACACCATTTATATTGGGAAAGAGTCCTGGAGACACAAGTGGGGGGCTTTAAGTGTGACCCATTTCTAGCCATGTACTCCACAAAAATCAAAAGCTGAAATTTCATTTTGTTAGCCTGGACATGATGTAGGTTGATCTGGACAAATCTGCCCATCCTTGCTGGGAGTCTCTGGTTTTCTTTCCTGGGATACATGTGTTAGTAACTTAAAATGAGCCCAACTCATCGCCATGGATGGTCACACCTGTAATCCCAGCAGGAGATGAAGACCTGAGAATCACCATGAGTTCAAAGTCAGTTTAAGCTACACTCTGAGTCTTGGTTTCAAAGACAAACAAAAGAAAATAACATGACATCTGCAAAGCCTTCACTGTGGAACCTGCCCCACAAAATAGTTGGGTCAATAGAAACATTTACAGTTATAGTTATATATTGTCTTGGACCTTTGTTTTGCTTTATTTTGAGGCAGGTCTTATGTATCCAGATCTGGTCTCAAACTCCTTATGTAGTCAAGGATGCCCTTAAATTCCTCATTCTTTTGCCTCCATGTTTTGAGTATTGTGATTACAGGGAATTTTAACCCCTATTCCTGGTTTCCTAGTTGCTCAGGATAGAAGACAAGGATTTTGAATGCTGGATAAACACTAGGATATATCCCTTCACAGGTTCTGGCTTTAAATTTTGGTGTGTGTGTGTGTGTGTGTGTGTGTGTGTGTGTGTGTGTGTGTGTGTGTGT
>NC_034605.1:48866152-48867725 GCF_900095145.1 Mus pahari | reverse complement strand
CAGAGGCAGGTGGATCTCTGAGTTTGAGGCCAGCCTGGTCTACAGAGTGAGTTCCAGGACAGCCAGGGCTACACAGAGAAACCCTGTCTCGAAAAAACAAACAAACAAGGTACCAATGAGAAAGCAGCTGAGATATGGGCTGAATACTGAAAGGATAAAGATGCCATTTCCTGAGATACGAGAGTGTTGGGAAATATATCTCAGCAATTGCAGTACAGTAGCTTCCTCAGTATTTGAGGCTCCGAGGGTAAGGCTTCCTGCCTGTTGGTAAGAACCCATGACAGGGAGCATGCAGTTGCTCTTTGAGAAATGTGAATCAATGCTGAAGGCATTGTTTGGTAGTAGATGCCTTTCATGCATGAGGTCCTAGGCTCAATCCAGTCCAGAAGAAAGACCAGAAAGTTTCTACCCTTGGCTAGATCTGGAGAGAAGTCCAAGGCCTGGATGTGCTAATTCCTCTTCTCTAATGATGTAGATGTCTGCTATTATGAAAAGGTTCTCCCACCCTTGAGGTTGACTGATTGATTGCATGCCTAACTAGTGTTTGTCTACTCTGTACTGTTAGCCACCGTAATACTTCCATAGAGGACAGCTGCTATGTGTGCTGGTGCCCAACAGAGGGAGCTAAGGAGCCCTGTCCACTGTTCTGGCTGGATCATATTTTATTCCTTGAGACCCCTTGTGGTAGTCTGTGTTTCAGGACAGAGCCAACAAAAAATCCTCTTCTGGGAAGAGGGGCAGGTGAGTCCAGAGCTCTCTGGGTAACTGTTCTGTTCCCTGTGGTCTTTTGTTTACTGATGGTGTCATGGATGCCAGATCAAATACACACTCAAGATAGATTATCAATGAATATCTAAAGAGGAAAGAGATAGGGCATGAACACAAATAACAAGAGAGAAACAACAGTCCGAAAACATCGGATCCAGCAGAACAGATTCGCTGGCTAGCCTACCCTAACAAGTGACCAGACAGCTTTGCTTAAAGCCTAAGAGGTTTTACTTTTCCCAGCTATGGAAATCAGAAGTCTGGAGTTAGGTGTCATGGGGTCAGCCTCAGTCTGAAATCCATGAGGAAAAAGACTTTTCTCCTGCAGCTTCTGGTGTTTGTTGGGAAAGACATGCCAGGCTTAGCATGTAACAGTGTCTTTCTCATCTCTGTCTCCATCTTCTCGGGGTTATTGGCCCTGGACTGCCTCTGAGTTGATATTTTATGTTCTAATGAAGGTGACATTCATGCTGGATTTAGGGTTCACTCTCAAACAGGAAAACTTCCTCCTAACTAAGTAAATATGCAAACCCTTCTCCCAAGTCAGGCCATATGCTACTGGGGTCCTGACTTCAATATCCTTTCGAGAAGACTAAGTTCAACTCCCAACAGAGAGGGACAGGAAATGCCAGGGATAGCGAATATGGAGGATGGGGGAGAGTCCCTTAACCAGGCCAACAAACAAAGGAGAAACATTCACAGGCTGAGCCTAGGAAGGTTGCACATACAACAGGAAGTCATCGTCGTCTTCTTCTTCTTCTTCTTCTTCTTCTTCTTCTTCTTCTTCTTCTTCTTCTTCTTCTTCTTC
>NC_034605.1:48831733-48865662 GCF_900095145.1 Mus pahari | reverse complement strand
AGAGGGAGAGGGAGAGGGAGAGGGAGAGGGAGAGGGAGAGGTTGGAGGTGTAGCCCAGTGGTTGAACCCAGGGATTCTTCTACTCTATCACTGCAGTGGGATGGAAAAAAGGACAAACATGTTTCTGATTTTAGTGAACACACAAATAAACTGATAGCACTAGGAACAAATATCTGAAGAAATCAGTTATTGAGTGCATTTGCCAAAGCACAAATATGGAAACTCCACTCTCAGAGAGATCTGCAGAAATTGAAGAACAGAGTGTGGTAGAAATTCCTCTACCCTGACTAGAGAAAGAGATCTACCAACATTCCCCCAGCCCCCTCTGATATATTTCATTCTGCACAAAGGGCCTAACTGGGTTCTTACAAACCCAATTGTGAACCAAGATATGGGATTCAGAATCATCTCCACAGTTCTAGAAACCTTAGATAGCTCCTTGCTCTTGTCCCAGAGAAGCAACCTAGCCTAACATCACATCTGAGCTGGAATCCGGCTTTGACCAGGTTCCTGTCACAGAACAAGTCCCCTGCCCCCAACCTACCCCCCCCCTTTATTTTGGCTTAAGGATATACAGGATGCCAGCAAAGTTCACCCGGGGTCACCACAGTCTCTTTAAAGGCAAGATGATTCATGGCTGGGAGGGGGAGAGAGGGTATTGAGGGAAAGGAAGTGCTGAGCTGGGGGTGGGAGCTTCGCAATTATGAAATTGACTTCAGGAAAAGCTAGCCCCGGGAGTGTAGTGATGGGAGCCGATGCTACTATTATTGATATTTAAGTTCCAGCTTTTTAAGCAGAGAGGGGGTTGGAATGAGAAGCAGATCTCACAACTCGGTTGCCTATTGCAGTAGAATGGATTCCATGCCCATATTACAATTACAATGTATTAATTTCTCTTAACACCTGAAAAAAAAAAATAAAAGCAAAGCTCTCCTCCTTACCTGGCCCCCACCTCCCCCCGCCCCCACATAGCTGACAGAATATTTTGGCTGCAGGGGGAAGAGTGAGTAATTTGTCTTCTTCTACTTGATTGGCTGGCATTCCGGCGAACGGGGTCTTTTATTCTGCATGTTCATTCTGTAGTTTAGAAGAGAGCGTTTGTAATTTACAGTTCTCCTCTGAGTGCCATTATCCCCGCCCTGGCAGAAGGTAAGCTGTGGCAGAATGGATAAAGCAGAACCTCCAGTCACAAGGCTCCTCCTACTCCTGGTCACAGCTGCTGGCCCAATTCCAGCCCTTTGTGAAGGGCCTCGAACCACCTGACAATGCCTCTCTGAAACTCTGACTTTGACAGTTTCTTCTATGAACTCTGGTTTTTTTGTGTGTCAAAAAAAAAAAAAAAAAAAGGAAATCTTGCCAATGCACTTCTCTGCGGTGCTTCCTCTTTAGAGGCAAGCTTGGTAAATTCCTCACAAAGGGATGTTCTTAAACTCTGACCTTCATTCAGATCAGTCTGTCCTGGCCAGTATTTATTCAAGAAAAATCAAGTAGCTACGAGAGCTTGCAGCCATGTATTCTCGTGTCATGAAGTCAGCCTACGTGGTCCCCTGTTCGCTTTGGACACTACGTGGAGCCCGAAGCATAATCCATCAAGCAAGAGCCACTGTCTTTCAGTTCAAAGGATGGTACCTCTGGCTTGGATTTTAATTTAGAAAATGGATTTCTTTTGAGGAAAGAAAAAAAAAAAAAAAAAAGCTAAGTTGTTAATGAAACACTAAAAATAGAGTCCCAGAAGTTCCCAGCCAATAGCAAGCAAGGTTTAAACCATGTGTTCTCAGCCATAAAAAGTTGTCTGTCTTCTTTTCACATGAAAAGAGTTGTGTTCCTTAGATGATTACGGCCACAAATTATGACAGTTAACTCGGATTGTCTTGTTCCAAGTGGCATTGATGTCATGGATCTCTAACTTGCTGACAAAGTAATAATGGTTTAAATTAACAAAACAAAATCTCGTTTTCTTTAGAAGGATCTCAGTGGATTGGATTTATTATACATTAAAAGCAGATTTTCTTTTGATAGATTTGGTGCGTTTTCTAGTCAGAAAAAAATTGTGTAATTTTCTCGTGTGTGCATGCATAGCTGTGTATTTGTGTAGGTCAAGGGTCAATGTTTGGTATTTTCCATAATCACTCTGCATCTTTTTAAAAATAACATTTATTTGTTTATTTGCTCATTCATTCATTCATTCATTCTCTCTCCTGTGTAGACAGGTTTTTTCCTTCACTTTTTTTTTTAATCATGAAACATTGGTTTAAATTGTTGATGTTGTTGTTGTTGTTGGTGGTGGTGGTGGTGGTGGTGGTNGTGGTGGTGGTGGTGTGTGTGTTACAATGTACCATTAGCAAGTGCATGTGTGAACAAGAAGTAAATTTGTGTTTCTTCCTTTCCATTGTGTAGGTCCCAGGAATTGAACATGTCATCAGGGTTGGTGGCAGACACCTTTATTAGCTGATCCATCTCTCTGGCCCACAATCTGACTTTTGAGACAGCATCTTTTTACTGAACACAGAGCTCATGAGTTCAGCTACATTGTCTGGCCAGCAAATCCCAGACACCATCCTGTCTTCACCTCCCCAACACTGATATGCGCCATCAGACCTGATCTTTTCTTTTGATGATGGAGATCTCAACTGAAGTCTTAATGCTTTGAAGCAAGCACTCAGTCATATCCCAAACCCCAAATAATATAATTTTCATTATTAACCCCCAAATACAGGTGTCTCTAAAAGGTACCAATCCCACACCATAAATCACAAATAACAAACCCCCAAACCAGCTGTAATGTGGGGCTGACGGAGTAGAGAATTTGCCTGGCATGCTGAAACTCTGGGCTCAATTTCTTTACACAGTAAACAGAGAAAAAGATATAGCTATATATACTTATGTAAATATAAACATACATGTGTGCTTATGTATATATGATTGCTTACATATATATGTACACATATATACATGCATGCATGTATATTTATATGCATCTGTATATATGTATGTATTTGTATGTTATCGATATGTTTCATTTATCCTAATACATGGTCAATATACATATTTTCATTTCAACATTTAATCAATACAATAATTATTGAGGTACTACATATATGTACACACACACACACACATATATATCATACACACAGGTATCTAACTAAGCCTTTAAATTTTGAACTATATTTTATACTTAGAGTGTCTCTCAATTTAAACAAGCCAAATTTCAAGAGCTCAAAGGCTGTACTAGACTATGTGGCTCTATATTAAAGCATTCATTTGGTTGTTTATAAAATTACTGTTTTGTTTAGTGTAGTCAGATATGTGTACTGCTGAATGATAAACTGGCAGCAGATACTGAAGTGCAATGGCTTTTAATGGAGGGACCCTTTTTCTGTGTCCCTGGGGAACTGAACCCAGGGCCTTGCTAATGCTAAGCAAGGGTGATGTCCCTGAGCTGTATTCCATACCTTCATTTCATTTTATTATTATTATTTTTTTATTATTATTATTATTATTATTATTAATTTGCTTACTCAGTTTACACACCAATTACAGGCCCCTTCCTTCCAGTCCCCCCTCACAACCCCAGCCCCCACCCCTTGCCTTCACCACAGTTTCACTCCATTCTTGAATATTGGTGATGTCATTGGTGATGTCATTACATCCTCAGGAAGCCTGGGCTGCTGCAGTTTGGTAGACCAAGCACAAGGTGCTGAAGCAGGTTTGTAAGTGTCTGTAGGCTGTACACAACCTTGGGACTTCAGCTAGGGTGTGGCCCACTGACCCTGGAGTCTATTGTCTGGGCAGCTTTCACTTTTGTTTCTACTTTGCTTTATTATTCTGGTTTATTTCTCCCCAAGCTTATTTAGGAGTCCAATCTCAACCAAGTGTATTTGTTCTGTAACCACCAAAGCTTGCTCAGCTCTTCAAAGGACATATAGGATAATGCCCTTTTTTGTCAGAGCTCGGTTCACGGTCTGGCACCAGTATTTCCATAAAAAATTCAAACTTTCCAGGATTATCGCATAGCCATAACACATTGTTCCAAGCAGAAACTTGGCATGCACTTCCCTACTGTGGGAGGAAAGACTTTTTTTTTTTAATATTCTAAAGAGATCAAAATAAATAAATGACTACCACTCCGACTTTGATGGTCTTTGGTAGGTGGGGCACTTGGGTGTGGCATATTTTGTATTCAGGTTTGGTCTGTTTTACAAAGGTGAAAGGGTAATATCAGCTTGCAAGACAGAGAGTTATACAACTGCCCTCTTACCTCTCAACACTGCAACCCATATAGTCTTTGACACTCAGTGTCTTCAGCATTGCACGGTGTGTTTCTGAGAGGCACTGGTCGTCCAGCTTTGAACATCTGGACCTCACCCTAGCGAAAATTTACATTTTCGAAAGGTAAGCCATAGAGCAGAACGTTTTCCCCACTGTGTATTCTCGGGGCCTATGCATTGTATACTAGATGTTCAGAGAGCTGCTGAAGACTGACAAGGACAGAAACAGCAGCTGAGAGCTAAGACATTTTCTAGTTAGAAAATCCATGTCGCCTCCAACTCACTGTGTAGCTAAGGTTAGCTTTGAACTCCAGGTCCCTCCGTTGTCACTTCCCAAGGGCTGGGACTACAGGACCAAAGTTCCAGGCCTGGGGCTCTAGTCTCAATCTCTTACTGAAGTGCCCACTTATCAGCGGGAGGTTGGTGATCTGTGGCTGTCATCCCATCACTCCTGAGGTTCTGATAGGAGAATTGGAAGTTCTAGGCCAGCATGGACTACATATTGAAATCTGCTCACAATTAATAAGTAGATGCTTTCTTACTCAATATCAACAAGGCCTCATTTTGTAGCTTCCGAAGTATTTATATATATATATTTATATGTATATACATATATACTATATATATATATGTATATATATAGTATTAAAAACACTATGTAAGTATAATCAAGGCATAGATGACTATCATAACAAACATTAGAAATAGCTTAAAATAAGACATTTTCATTTGAAAGAGCGGCAAAAATGATCAACTTTTTAACCAATGTGTCTGATTGCAAACCAATTTACTAAGGCTAATGTTGATGAGCCAGCTCCCTTTTCAATTATGCATTTGCTTCTCTAAGAAATGGTTGTCTCATTCTGAAGAATTATCCTTAATTTTTTGACTAGAGAAAACCTAACACTCCTTGGCCTTGTATTGACAAAGTTTTTTTTATCATGTTCATTTATTTACTGTGTGGGTGTATGCGAGTGGGCACTCTAGAGGTCAGAGGACGACTTGCCAGAGTTGGTCTGTTCTTTACCACATGGATTTGGGGATTGAACTTGATTCCCCATTCTTGGTAACAAACTTTTTAACCTCTGAGGTATATCATCAGGCCAGGAAGTCCTCTGATGAGTGTGTGTGTGTGTGTGGGGGGGGGGTGTTAAGTACTTAAGACAACACTTTGTGTATCTTAGGCTGGCCTTGAACTTCTAAGCAGTTCAGGAAAGATGCTTTGGACCTCCCCCATGCTCCTGCAGGAATTACAGGTGTGTGCAGACACACCCAGTGTGGTGTGAGCATCCAAATGGCTTCTGTGCATTCAGGCGATAAGGTATCTTTTCAGAGCAGGACTTCTGAAGTCCCCCAGAAGAATGCAAGCCTAGAACTCAAGATGAGTGTATCTTTTATTTTATGTAATTTGCAATCTGTTCAATTATTTAGTTGCTGTAATCCAGTAGGCAGTAAATGTTTGTTAGCTTTTTTTTTTTTTTTTTTAGTTTGGTTTGGTTCTGAATGACATAACAGGCTACTTCCGATGCAAACATATACTATAATTTAAAATCTGTCACAATTTCGAGGGCCCTGTGTACACTGGGTGTATTAAGCACTCTTGTGCTCCCTCTACTGCCTCAGAGAACACATTCATAGCCAAGACCCCAGCACACTCAGTCCTAGGGGTTTCCATAATTGGTGAAAAAGGGCTCTTCAAGGATGGAGTACTATTTCCTTCATGTGTATATATGGTCACCCCTCAATATGGGGGCTAGTTTTAGGGTCCCCCTGAGACATTCACATCTTAGACTGTACAAGTGTAGTGTTTGGATACAGAATACTCACATCCTCTTACATGATTTACATTGTAAGTAATTTAACAGTATAACTCTAAGTTATCAGTAATCTCGAGGTTATTCACAACACCTAGTACAACGGAAATACCCATAACTCTGTATTGTGCATGGAATAATAATGAGGGGAACGTCTACAGGTATTCAGTACAGATGATATATATATATATATATATATAAATTTTCTACCAGAAGCTGATGAAATTTGAGAACACAGAGGTACAAGTGCAATGTGATTTTTTTTTTAACCCCACTGGTAAAATTAATTAGCGTAAAGGTAATTCACTGGAGAATTAGGCTCTGTATGAGAACAGTGTTCTTCATGCTGGGTTGAGCCAGTCTCCAGCAGCTAGTTCAAAGGCAGACTCCACCTGCCTAGTGTGGGGTAGGATCCTTGATTCTCAAAGACTAAAATCCCCTGGATGGTGGTGCTGCAGCATCTGCAGCTACATTAAGGACCACACTTGTAAATGCAGAAGTGTGACAGAAGAGTCTTGTGACCTAATAAATAGTTGCTAGACTATTTTGACCTTTCAAGAATAGAGAGGACAAAAATCAGCAAAACAGAGAGAAGGTGGGGAGTTGGGGGGGGCACGTCTTGAGACGTGAGAGCTCTTGTTGTAGGACAGGAGGGTCCTGAGTGTGGACCTCAGCACTGCTTACAGCTCAGCATCCCGTGGGCCTGTTACCTCAACTTGAAGGGGGAAGAGACAGGAGGCAAAGACTAGGTGTGCTGGTTTCCAGCCTAGTCTAGAAAATATGACCCTTTAAGTTCAGGTAGAGACCTTGTCTCAAAGGAATCATCAGAAAGTGATAAGAGGACCCTCCCCCCCCCTCTCTCTCTCACACACACACACACATGTTAGTACCTTCTATGTATTTTCTATTTATTTTTAAATATATTTAATATATATTAATACATGTCATATATTAATATATTTAAGATATATGTATCTTTAATATATATCTTTAAAAAATAAATAGAAGGTGATAACATTTCTTTTTACATTAAATAATACATAACACACATCAGGAGCAAGGTTCAGCAGGGCCTCCTTCCTCAATTTTACTTCATTACAAAGCTCGACCGAGTCTTGCACAAATATAATATCAGATTTGGGGTTAGGGACCAGAGCTATATAACTGCCACCTTGAAAACTTTGTTCTTTTTCCATGAAGGTTTTATTTGCACGAGAACTTTTGTTTTTAAAGAACCTCTCTTGTTACTTCTCGGATGGTGCATTTGACATTCTGTCTTTGGGAAAGGAAACATCTCAGTACTCAAGTAAGGAAATTGCTCTATGAATATTATGTTTGTGTTGGACCTCGCAGGAAGCAATAGCTGTAGGTTATGTGTGTGTGTGTGCGTGTGTGTGTGTGTGAGAGAGAGAGAGAGAGAGAGAGAGAGAGAGAGAGAGAGAGAGTTTATGGCTTTAATCTTAATGGCTAAGAAAGTAAACAACACATTTCTTATTAATTATTTTTACTGTGTGGATAATGTACATATTTAGCTTTCTTCAGGGAACATTTAAATTAATCGACTAAGTCTAATATGAATTATGTGTTTTAATATGTTTAAGGTTGTTAAAATAATGCAAATTAACTGCTTGCACCAACATAATAATTACAATATTAGGGTTTTTTTTCCCCCTTTGAAAATTCTCTAAATGTAAGATGTCTAAAAATAGAGTGGAGGTGGATTGGACAGTTTGCAGATTATGAGCTGGAATAAAAACATCTCAGTTACGCCAAAAACATGGCAACCAATATTTTCTGTTATAAAAATATTTTAGATTAAATTTGTTTTTTTTTTATATGAAAACTGTCTGCAACTGAAGCGAATAACAGAAGCTTCGTTGGTTTCACAGGCCAGCAGTAACAATACCTGTAGCACAAAGCATAAGCCTTTCCCACATGCAGCCAGCGAGCGTCCGCTGCTTTTCAAAGAGCTGCTTTACCACGAGGGAGCGAAAAGATACCAGTCAGTTAAGCTCTGAACTGTTTAACCTTCACCTGGATAAAGCTCAGAAGGGAAAACAAAACTAGACAGAACCTCGACAGGAAGCTCAACGTTAACCGTCCACTAGAGGCTGTAATGAGACCAACAATGTCACTTTAGCATATGAAGTCTAACAATCACGGATCTTCAAGTGAACAACACAGTTTATAGGGAATGGGGGCGGGGGGGGGAGTGAGAGGGAACAGTTGTAGTTCTATTTAAGCAACCGTGGATGTGTGCACGGTATTTCACATAGAGAATAGATAATGTGTCCTACACCACACACACACACACACACACACACACACACACCTCGCTGCATCTTTTTTCTTTTTCTTTTCTTTCTTTCTTTTCTTTTCTTTCTTTCTTTTCTTTTCTTTTTTTTTTTTTTAACTTCTGAAGTGCCGGCTCCACAATACAGTAGTTTAAACGCGCACACGTTTCTCTTGGTGATTCTGTACGCTGACTGCTTCAGACAGTGACTAACTGTTGGGTCATAAGTAAACGGAGCCAAAAGGTTCTCAAATCCGGCTTAGAGTCAATAAATAGTAGTGGCTTCCAGCGAGACCAAGGGATCCAGTTTCCAGACTCTTAGCTCTAAGCACCTGAAAGAGGTCAGTTGCTGGCCTGACACCTACTGGTCTTCAAGAATTATCTGCAGCCAAGAGAACGCGGCACTGAGCGACCCTTGTGGGGCCGTGCTGGCTCTTCTTTCGGGTGCCACACCTGTTGGCAAGGTGAACTCCTCCAGAGAAGAGTCCTTCCCACCGAGCTCACACTTGGCTGAGGTGTACCCGGAGAGGGCCGGGTGGGGACTCCACGTCTGCGTTTAGCCACCGGGACAAGGGGGTTGGGGGAGCGTTCCTTCGCCTTGGATTCCCGAGAACCGCCATCGACTGACTGCTCAGTGCACAGGTTATCTCACTTGTGATGAAATGAATGATCCACAGTTAGCCCTGAGGAGTGCGTGAGGTCGGTTACCAGGGCTAGCTAGAGATGAGACGTTCCGTGCTCACCGCAGATCTCGAGACCAACAGAATTTGAAAGGAGGACCGGGAGGTCGCCAGCTTGTCCAGGCAGGAAAGGTGAGGGTGCCGGTGCAAGCTGGGGAAGCCTGAGAACTTTCCCGAGTTGCAAGCCAAGGCAGCAGGCGCGGGCCTAGCCTCGGGTGGCGCAGGGCTGGCGGGCTGGAGGGTTAACCGCGAGGATACAATGAGTCCTCTTAGATGCTCACCCAGGGGCACCAAGGGCACTTCGTAATTAGAAATCAGCCGACTTCCCCGCCCCCTTGGGTATTTTACCAAGTAGGAGCCAAAGCCTGACACCCATCGCTGCGAGTCTCCCAGGTTGCCTGAGTTGCACCCTGCACTCACCCTGTCCCCCTCCAACTAGGTTGCAGGGAGCCGGGGAGGCGCGCGAGCACCGATCGGTCACCACTCCAATGACCTCATCGCCCCAACTTCCCCGCCCCTTTCTCAAACCTGGAAGGCACAGTCCCCTCCGGTCGGTGTCCGGGATCCGGAGCCACAGTTGCGGAGAGACAACCCGGCCTCCCCTGGAGCGAGCGCTGCTCCAGCCCGGGTGCATAGAAGGGTTAAGGGCGCGGGCCGGCAGCCGCGCCGTGCGCTCGCCGTGCTCTGTGCGGCTCGCCGGGCCGCCTGCCAGAGGGTGCCTCCCCCCCCCCCCCCATGAAGTCGGATCCTTGAGCTGCGGCGGCGGCAGCCAACTGCTCCATATTTGGCTTCTATTACACATTTACATACTGGAGCGAGCGAGCGAGCGCGAGAGAGAGCGCGAGGGAGGGAGGGCGGGCGGAGGGAGGAGGGAGGGGAGGGGGGAGGAGGAGGAGGAGGAGGAGGAGGAGAGAGCAGAGTATACCGCAGACATCATTTCTACTACAGTGGAGGAGCCGTACAGGACCTGTTTCACTGCAGGGGGATCCAAAACAAGCCCTGTGGAGCCGCAGCTAGAGCTACAGCAGCCGCAGGACACTGTGTCTCTCCCTCTGTTACCCCTTCCCCACGCAACCCCAGATCCATTTACACTTTACAGTAAGTGGCTATTTTTTTTCCTCCTCTGATTCTTTCTCTCCCCCTCCCCCTCCCCCGATTTAGATTAAAATCACCCCCTCCCGCACCCCAATCTGCTCTCTCCGGAGAGGGGCCAAAGAACATCCAGCATACAACCCCCCTCCCCCAGTCTCAATGGGCTGCACGGAAAACAGCTGGAAGAGGAGCGAAGGAAACCGACGCGTCGTGGTGTGTGTGTGTGTGTGTGTGTGTGTGTGTGTGCAGGCGCGCGGGAGAGTGTATGTGTGACTGTGTGTACATACACCAGTGCCCGGCTCCAGCCTCCCGGCTCGGGACCCCCTCTGGGAGCAGGAGCGGCTAGCAAGGGGAGCAGCTAGGGGCTGGGTGGGCGGCCGCCAGGAGAGGGGGCGCGCCCGGGTGGGGGGCGCGGGTGGGGAGAACGGCGGCGCCCCGCTCCGGCTGCTGCCGGTCCGGCGGCGGCGAGCGCATAGAGCCCGGTCCTCCTCCTTCCGTGTGGCGCAGGGGGAGGCGGCAGCCGCGGAGGGTCGCGCTGCCCTCTTCGCTCCTCTACAGTCCCCCCTCCCGGGTGGGGGCGGTGAGCGCTGCGGGGGCTTGAGAGAGGGCTGGGCTTCCCCGCCCGGGGTCGCCTAGCTTGACAGAGGCAACCCCGAGCTTGGGGTCTCCCCGCCCAGGCCAGTCTCTGGGGGTTAGGAGGGGACCAAGAGGGGACTTTGCGCGAGGCTAGGGGCGCGGAGAGGTGGCGGCTCAGGAGGCAAGGGCGCGCGGGCCATCACAGCGCCGCGGGAAAGGAACGGCCCTAGCTGCAGCTGCCACCGCCGCCCTGTTGGTGCGGCCGCTTCCTGATCCAGAGCAGCCGCCGCCGCCGCCGGAGCTGGAACCTGGAGCCGGGAGCCCGCGAGCGCCCCGGCCCGGCCCGGCGTCTCTGCCGGCGCCCGCAGCAGTAGCGGAGGAGCTGCGGGCGCTGCCCTGCGCCGGGACTGCTCTGCTGCGCGGCGGCAGGGAGGGTGAATGAAGACGGGAGGAGGGGAAGGAGGAGGTGGCGGCGGAGGAGGCGCTGCGGGGATTGGGATGTGCCCCGGAGCCCCGCGGCTCGTTCACTCGGGGCCCGAGACGCCGCCACTGCCACTGCCGGGGCTGCCGCCGCCACCGCCGCCGCCTCCTACGTGGTTGCAGCCGAGCGCGCAGGCCGGTCCCGCAGGGGGCAGGGAAGGGGCCGGACGGGCGGAGCGAGAGGTGAGGCGGGGTCGGAGAGGAGGGAGTAAGTGCGTGTGAGTGTGTAGGTGCGTGTGTGCGTGTGTTCGCGCGCCGGGCGGGGGCCAGGACCATCGCGATGGGGAGCGCGGGGGGGGGGGGTCCACGGTGGTCCCTTGGCTGACTCTGCAGCGCTTCGACCTCTCTTGAGCCGCCTCCTTCAACTCTGTGGCTTGTGCGCTTTCATTTTATTTCAGACCACGTAGAGAGCTGACTGCAAGCGGTGAAACAATTCAGGTTTTCTAGGGAGATTGAGCAAGGACCTTAGTGGTGGGGGGTGGAAGTAGGGTGCTGATCTAGACTCTGCCAGGGGCGCAGGGGGTTGGAGGGGAGGATCAGGGGTCTAAGACGATGGGGTTTAGTTCGATCCCGTGCCAGTCCTGTTTTGTTTTGCTTTCTTGCTGTATAATCCTACAGATAAGAGGGTAATATAAATACTTGGGGAAGGTTGGGAAATTGCTGAAGAGTAGTAAGGGCGGAAAAAAAAAAAGAAGCCAGTCGGAAGCTGGTTATATAATGCGCTATGTGGCTAACAAGAAAGGCAAGCTATTTTTATTTTGTTTACCGTATGTTGTGCAGTAGGAACTCCTCCAAACTGGTTCTGTCCCCGAAGAGGTTTCTTAGTTTGTCAGAGAGAGAGCCACAGGATACAATTAGTAAAATCAGAAGACCCCACACCACCTACAGAATAAAAAGTAATGCTTTAGAGTTCTCACCTCACATTCTGCCTGGCATGCAGGGGAATGTGTGTATTCCCTATGTTTCCCTGTAGCAACCTAGTAGTGTCATCGCAGTGACATTTCTGTTTTATAATGCGAGCTCTTCTTAATATTTAAACAGCATTTCTATAGATCGTAGGCAACAAGGTAGTTACATGCTGGGTATTTTTAGGCGCAGCTGGTTACTTTTTTGCAATAGTGTTTGCTAAACCTTGTCTGTTGGGCTTTTTAAAGAGCCCTGCCATTCCTAGAAGCCCCGGTTAACCCTCTGGTTTACTGATGGTGGGTGGGTAGCTAAGACAGTTTGATAACTGAGGGTTTTTATTTTTATTTTATTTTATTTTATTTTTTGAATGAAGCTTGTGCCAGGGGAAGCTAGAGGTAGCTACCAGAGAGAAGAAAAAACATGCGCAAGAACTCTTGGAAAGGGATTGCACCATAACAGCTTAGCTGTGGCATTTAATCTCCTCTGATTGTCCTCTAACTGGCCACGCATCAGTCAATATTTTAGCAGCTTTGCAAATAAATGGGCTTGAACGCCACCTTCCACATAAAGCCGAGGCTGAAAAGCCTCCTGCCTGTCTGCCTCTCTCATCATAGATACTGTCGGTGGTGTTAGTTTTCTGTACACTTACTCCAGCCCTGATCACTCATGTAATTAGATCAGGTTGCCATGGCAACAGACAGTGTTCCTTGGCCCATTCAGGTGGGTTTGCCTGAACTACTCCGAGTGTTTTATGCACAGCATTTGAGCTGCCCCGAACCGGGAGGGGAAAGACTTCACTGTTTCAACTGCATCTTCCTTCAGTCATCTGAACGGGAGACGCTGAATGAGGCTACTTAGCTTTTCTAAAGGGAAACCAACACGCTGTTCCTACTGGGGACAATATGTAAATGCATCTCCCCAGACGGAGAAAGGAGCCTGACAATCCTGCTGGTGTTTATTGTGAGCAGATCAACAAGTATTTGATACTTGCTAGAAACCTTTCACCGCTGACTAAAGCAACATTTCTTTTGCAGTCTAGAGCCTTTGGCCAGGCAGGCACTTAACCCTTTCAAGTCTGGGAGAACAGCACACCCGTGCTCTATAATCGAAATTGCTGACAGTGCTGGCTGGCTTTCTAGATGGTTTACAAAAAGGAGATGACTTATTTGGCAAGCCTATCCTCTCTCTCTCTCTCTCTCTCGCTCTCTCTCTCTCTCTCTATCTATCTATCTATATATATATATATATATATATATATAACTGACAGTAGGCAGGCATTGTGAATATTATCTTCCTTAATTTGGATCTGTTGCTCCTGATCTTAGATATCTTCAGAAGTAATTGAAATTTTTTTTTTTTTTTTTTTTTTGCAGCTAAGTTAGAGATGATTCAAGCCAGTCTATTGCAGGGAGCTTTGCACAGTAAACAGTATGTATGATACTTTAGGGTATAATTTAATGAATGTCTAGAGAACTGCAGTCCAGTGTTTACGTTTGGGCACCACTTTAAGCCTACTAAGGACAGAAAAGATAACAAAAAAGTAGCCCAACATTGCTCAGACAGTCCAAATGAAGGGGAATGTTTTAGGAACTTTGAATGTGACATGGTTTAGTTGTGTCCCCACCAGTCAGTTTACAGTTTTAAGGCCAAGTAGCTAAATCGGTTAAAATAGAAGAGAGAAAGACATAGAGAGAGACACTCACCCCCCCACACACACACACACACAAATCTCTCACCTCTCCAGTGCCAAGACTGAGAAAGTTGCCCAATTTTCCTCCCAGGGAGTTTCTGAGTTTCCCCTGGTTACTGAGTCTATGTGGTGGCCTGGTCCGGTAAAGCATCACCGTGGTTAAAACGAGCTATTATTTCTGAGAGGTGAGTTCATGTGAAACCAGGATGGAAAATAAGAGGACAGAAATTTTAAGTTTTATACACACCTTGGAGGGCCTCGATTCTATTCTGCAACAGACAGAGAAACGGCCTGACTTGCAGTCAAATGTGGGCCCGTGCCTTTCAGTGTACAAATGAGCTCTTGCCAAAATAAATAGGAGAAGTGTCTGTACTTGATGGAGAACTGGAAAAGGCATCGTGTCCCTCTCCCCCTCCCCCATTTCGTTTTAAGAGGGTTTGGCAAGCGGTGGTATTTTGTTAGAAATAGCATAAAGAGACTTCAGGCTTCCCAGTTGCCTCTGAGAGAAAGATTAGAGAAAGACTCTTGAGCCATCAGGTTACATATCAAATAGCAGAAGATGGCCAAAAATTTCTAGTACCCAGAATCCCAGCAACCAGGAACGGCCAGTGTGAAGAAACTACTAAAAAACGTTAGTCAACACTCCTATGACTCCCAGGTCTGGTTGTCCTTAGAGTTCAAGGGTTCAAGGATTCACATTCCTTTTGTATAATGTGACTTTGTTTTCTCTCCCATGTTGAAATGTCAAGTGGATTTTGCTCCTGCACATACCTTGTAAGACAGCTTCTCCTGCCAAATAGACTGTAGCAGTTCGTCCTGCTTCCTATTAGGAGTCAGTCAATAAATGTACTTCACCAAAACCCGAGCTCATGTCAGCAGCTGAGTGTAGGAGTGAATGTTAATTTCTCTGTACTGTAGTCATCTGAAGACTCCGAAAAGCTTAAATACTTGCATATGAAAAGAGCCTTCTCAGGAGACGGCCTGTCATTTTTTTTTAGGGCCTTGAGGTTGACTGACTTTACAGGCTTAGTATTTTTTCAGAGTGTCACGCAAGTCTGAATAACTGACTTCTGAGAGAGAGAGAGAGAGAGACAGAGACAGAGACAGAGACAGAGAGAGAGAGACAGAGAGACAGAGAGACAGAGAGACAGAGAGACAGAGACAGAGAGAGAGACACAGGGACAGAGGGAAAGACACAGGGACAGAGGGAAAGACACAGAGACAGAGGGAAAGACACAGGGACAGAGGGAAAGACACAGGGACAGAGAGAGAGAGAGTTAGGTTTGCGCAACTTGATTGCTTCAAAGAACAGATTTTGATCCTGGTTGTCATATTTCCAACCTGAGAAGATTGGCAGGCGCTTTTCTTATTTTGTTAAGTGTTTGTAATAAACAGAAAATTGTAGCAATGGCAATGGAGGCCACCATCTCTACCGAAGCAGCACCATGCAGTTTATTCTTTTGCTTGTTGCTTAAGATGTGAATGTCAGAGTCATCAGTAATACTATCTCAGTTGCATTTAATTTCGTTTAGTACAATAAATTCACTCATCCCGATTCTGTGAGCGGCAACATGATGATGTGCGCATACGATGCTAGTTTTATATAATTGAAAAAAATATTGGCCATAAGACTTGTAATTGGATTGAGGTTTTCTGTTGTTTTTTTTTTTAAATAAATACTTAAAATTATAGAAGAAAAGGAATGTCATGGGATAATTTATCTTTACTGGTAGAAACAGCATTTTTTCCCTAATTTTATTTTTTCTCTAATCTGCATAATGGCATATTTTACAGTCCTTATAAACCTTAACCCTTTAGAATAATTTAGTATAAATGTTTGTACTTCCTGTTATTACTACTCCCACATGAACTAAAACGTGTTTAGAGCTATAATAGACAAACAGAGCGACTCACGTCCTCTTTTGTTTGGCACGTTGGACGTTAGCAGCCGTGTTCCATTGATTTTTCTATACCTCTTAATACGTACCATGTGTGGGCTAATGAAAATGCAGTGATGATGACCCTCGTGTGAACGGAAATGGTGTTCTACTGGAAAATCCCTTTCCAGAAAACGTGAGGTGTTAAGAAGACTTCGGGGTAGGCGTTCCCATGATTGCAGGGTTTCATTTGATCTGAGAAGGACTCACCCTGCTTCCCACCGAAATGCCCTTTAAGTGTGACAGGTTGAGAGTGACTTATTTATCAGGTGTTTTTAGCGGTGATCCCAGCTGCCAACCTGTAAGCATGTCTGCTTCTTACAGAAAGAGGAGGCATTTTTTTGCCACTGCGTATGGCAGACTTTCTCTCTTCATGCCCTCGGCCCTGATCCTGAGGCCTGTGTTCCTTCCTGGTTTTTATACACCATCTCAGTTTCAGTTATTTGGGGCCTTCTTGCTTGGTAATCTTTCACTATTAATAGTATTGTGTTTCTCACATTTGTGCCTTTGAAATATTAAATATTCCAATTTTAGTGTATGCAGTGTTTTATAGTTTATTGTCTTGCTCGTTGCTTGTATGTTTTTACAGTGAGCTCATGTGGCCTTGCCTTTAATTCTCATGTCTCTCTCTCTCTCTCTCTCTCTCTCTCTCTCTCTCTCTCTGATGGGATACAGCAAGCAAATAACTCTTACTCTGGCTAGGATAAGAGGACAAATGCTTTTTGAAAGAAGGAGGCATGCCAGTGCTAGAGTAAATTAATATTTTACAGCATTTGCATCACATTTGACTGTTCTGCGTACTTCAGCGGAATGGGAGGAGACTGTAATTTGGACTCTATCAAGCCTTATCTGCCAGGCGATGTGTAAACAGGACCTTGTGTACACACAAATCCGTGTACAATCGAACCCAAGTCCCCAGCCCTTGGAGCTTCTGGGAAAGTGATTATTAAGTATTTGGAAGCTTCCTTTGAAACGTTACCAGATAAAAATCAAAACTTCCCTTGCCCTTAAATGCTGCGTTAAGATGAAAGAGAATTTTGTGAACTCCTGTTGAACTCGGCCACTGTTGGTAAACCAGCAGCCCTTTCGGTGGAAAGATGGTGGCTTATTTTGTTTTTGTAAGAGTATGGGGGGGGGTATTCCACTTAGCTTTTCTCTCTGCACACGGATTACACTTGGGGAAACCAAAGACCGATAAAAAACCTACTTCTTGTGCAGAGCAGACCCAAACATGTACTAGCTGCTTAAGTAAATTGAGGGTGAATGGGCTCGTTAGAAGGGAGAAAACTTTGGCTACTATTCATTACTTTGCAAAGTGCTGGAAAGGAATGGAAGTTATTTTCCTTTCCAGCTGGGCTGTGCTCTTAAAAATAGCGAGTGTGTATGGTTGAAAATAATTATGACTACTGAGATGAGCTGCCACGTACCCAAGGATATTTGGCTTCCTTACCTGTTTACAGATTATTCACGTTGGAGATCATGTTCGTATTCCAGAATAGTTCCTTTCTGACACCCAATATAATTCTGGCCCTTCTCCTTCCTACTGTTACCTGGCGAGAGCTTAGGAAACCCAAACTAAATTTAAAATCAGCCTAAACACATATGCAGCTCAGCTCCAGTGGATCGGACTGAAAACCAGTTTAGCATTCACTTAGTTGACTGATTTTTCTTTTTTCTTTTTTTTTTTTAAATCCCAACAGCATGGCTGATTCTTTTGGTGTAATCTAGTTGCTAATTGGGTACCACCAGCACTTAAGTTAATAATTTTAATGACTAAGGATAAAAAAGAATGCTAGCAGATCAGACCCTCTACCTCTTCTGTTTCTGTGCGCACATCGCTAATTCACCAAAGTACCTCATAAGCACCAAGAGGTCATTCATTTCTTCTTTCATTTATCGACTCATACATTCATCACATAGTGAGTGACTTAGATTGACTACTGGGGCAAACTGAAAGTGAAGACAATGCCTGTTCAGCAATGAACTTATTTAAAATTTAGGGCTGGGCACAGAGCTCACTTGGTAAGAGTGCTTGTCTACCACGCACATAATGTAATGCCCCAGCACGGCATAAACTGGACATGGTGAGATATGCCTGTATTCCCAGCACTTGGGAGTTGGAGGCAGGTAGATCCGAAGTTCAGGGTCATCCTCTGCTACATAGCAACTTTGAGGTCAGCCTGGGCTACATGAGACCTTTTCTCAGAATTGGATCTTTTCTTTTTTTCTTCCTTCATTTGCTTTTCCACTCACTTTTGCACTAGTATGCTAATAGCTACGTTCTGTCATGGTTGCTTTTCAAGTTACACGTGGATAAACAGTATATACTAGATTAAAATTAGGCTTTTGGTCCAATTGCTGTTTCCATTTCTACCTGACGCTGCTTGTGAGGACTGGCTTGTGGCTACTTATTGGATGCCTAAGGAAAATGACAGTAGCCGTCTCAAATTTAGAGACCAGGGTTTTCATTTGACCGAAGGGATGGCCTAGATTTCATATGTTGGCTCTCCTGGACCCTGTGGAATCAAGCCAGACCTGTTCAGCTGAGCTGATTGCTGTCTGTGTATAACAAAATTCAAATTTTGCCTCTATAACAAAATTCAAAGTGTGATGCTCTTAAGATTTGTATTTCAGTACCTACATCTTAAGATAGATCTTTGTTTAAAGTGGTTTATTATTATTTTTCCCTCTCTCTCTTTGTTTTTGGTCTTCCATCTTGTATTTCTTCTGCACTTCCTGGACCTCTGTAGAAGCATCCTGCACCAGGCAGCAAGTACAAGGGCGGTCCCTTCAAGCTGCAGATCTGTCTGTCATCCTTATCCAACAGTCTCTTCCTCCACTCCCTCCACAGGGAAGGGCGTCACCTGTCAGGTGAGAGTTTTACAACGTTTTTCTGTTTTCCATCTGAGGATAAAGTCTGACTTGGGATGGTTGCTCTCCAGCCGTGTACTCTGTTAACTGTGAAATATAATTTTCTTTGAAACTAGTGTGTGGAAAATTGCCCAAGGGTGTGTGTGTGTGTGTGTGTGTGTGTGTGTGTGTGTGTGTGCACGCGCGCGCACACACACACCTCTGTGTTGTTAAACTTGGATGAAACTATCTATAGTTGTGGTCTATGATTTGGGAAGAAATCTGCATCGAGTTTGTGAGGATCGATGATTGCTGACTGGGGCTTCTCCCTGATTATTTTAAGTTAAGAACACTAAGCTGCCAGTTGCCTTGAGTGTCAGTTCTCACTGTTTTAAGGTTCTCACTATAGCAAGCTACATTTTCAGGGGAACAGAGAACAGTTTGTTGGGTCAGCGGCAACCAAGAGTTGTTGAGTCTTGAGTTTGTGTCTGTTTGGATTTTACAACTTCCTGATTTCCTCACATACAGTAAATTTTTCTGGCTGAGAGAGTCTTGAAACAGTGGGTAAGCAAGGACTGTTGACTCATGGTTCTCTGTTAAAGAGCAGACAGGAGGCCTCTGCCTTTCTGTGAAATCCAGAGAGAACGGAATTCATCTGGAACGTGGGGCTGGAAGGTCCTGGGGACACTGGGCTACACAAGGAGGGTTATGAAATAGAAAACAGGAGATCGATTTCCTCCGCCTTTTGAGCAATTTTGTTTGAAATGATGAAGCCAGGCAACACCAGAAGTTCTGAAGGCTGGCTGGGTAACAGACTCACTTAGAGACTTTCAGACAGAATCTGGGGCTCCACCCTAGAGCTCCTGAATCTGAATGTTCCCTGCTGATCTCCTGGAATGAAGGAAGTGTTTCTGGAATGTTCCTTTCTTGGTGAGAAGCAGAGAGTCCTCTTACCAAACCACATACCCCCAAGTCGAGGATTTCAAAATCCACTCGTCGAAAGGTAGATACTGGTGTTACCAAAAGTGTTCATTTACAAAATGATCCAGTGGAGCGGGGCGTGGTGGATCATGTCTGTAGTCATAACACATGATGGGACAAGCTGAGGAGGAAGGACCTTAGGGTTTGGGGCTATCTTGACTTGCTTAGTGAGTTCTAGAGTAGTAGCTTGTGATATAGCCGGAGTCTCTGTCTCAAAAAAAAACTCCCAAGCGAATTCACCAGGTTTCTGTGTTGACATCCCAGAACCAGTTTATTTCAAGCCAAGCACGAACTCCATGGCCTCTGGTAACATCCCGAAGCTCCGTCACTTGCCAGAGTATCTGGACTTCAAACCTGGGGATGCTGACTCCGATCACGAACATGCTTGTATCCCGGTCATGCCTCAGTTTCTCCATACAAGATGGGGACCACAGAGTTCTACCATGAGGATGGAATGGGAGAAAAAAATATGCATCTGTGTGGCTTGAGTGTACCTGGCATGTGGCTTATGGCCTGTTCACATAAGCTCTCATTGTTAGCATGTAGCTTATCTCTAGACAGGGTGATTATATAATGGTCTTGTTGTCCCATGGCTGTTCCTGGATCATACATGACTAGGAACAAGTAAAGGTGCCTAGACCTTGACCTGTGGACCAACCCTGTAGGTATTTGTGGCTCTCCAAAGCCAATACAGGTTCTATTTATTTTTTCTGAAGTTTAAATCCGAACTGTGGTAGGATGCATTCTTTTGTTTGTTTGGGGTTTTATTTATTTATTTATTTATTTATTTATTTATTTATTTATTTTTGCATTGTAGTGAGATAGGCTGATGATGAGTAGCAATGCATAAATAGAGTTATTTGTAGTTTGAATATATTGTAAAGAGAGGCCTGACTAGCAGTTGTTTTTAAGCCTTAGAAAATATAGCTAGAAGTCTGGTGGTATAGCTCAATGAGAAGGCATTTGCCTAGTATGTGTGAAGTATGGTTCAATTCCTGGGACAGAAAGAAAGACTCCAAGAATCCTCTATGGGGCAGAGCAGAGACGGAGCGAGTTAGCACTCCAAAAGCATTGTATTCTTTTGAATTATGCAAATGAGTTCTTCATAGTCTATTGATTGTGTATTTGAGAGGCTCCCTTTAAATCAGTAGTTTTCAACCTGTGGGTCATGACCCCCTTTAGGGGGTCGCATGGTCCTTTTCACATGGGTGGCCCAAGACCACTGGAAAACACAGATATTTGCATTACAATTCACAATCATGGCAAACTGCAGTTATAAAGTAGGAACAAAAATGATTTTATGGGTGGAGGTCACTACACCATGAGGAACTGTATTAAAGGGTCAGAGCATCAGGAAGACGGAGAGCTACTGTTGTAAATGGAAGCAGGGTGATGTCTACTTACTGCAAGGCGACTCCTCTTGAAGATCTGCAGGTGTCTGCTAGTAGGCAGGGTGGGGTGTCTTACTGTTGCTCTCCCCCTTCAGGGGGACCCATTTTGCCAGGCAGGAGGCTCTCAGGTTGAAGTCTTAGGCGTGCGGTTCAGGTGCATATGGGGTGAGGCATTTTTTTTTTTCTTTGTAAAACCTGTGGTATTTGAAGAGAGTCATTATCTATAACAAGGTATCTCAAGAATTTTCTCGTGTACAAGACAGGCAGTCAAGGGAGTCTTATCTTGGGCCTGCTTGTTGAGGTGCAGGGGTTTCTAGCCTCACAAACAAGGTAAGTGTCATGTGGAGACTCAGGGTCTTACTGACAAAATAGTGCAGTGTCACCTTGCACATTAGGCCGTTGATCTTTTCTCTCATTGCATTGAAAAGGAACGTATATGCATTATCTAAGCAGCTTGCATACATAATGGATTCATTATGGTCCACACAGTTGATGGCTGTATGTGGGCAGGGAGAGAGTATCCTGTTGCATCCTGATATATTCAAGTTATTCTTTTAAATGAAAGTCTGGATTATTATTTCTGGCTCTTGTTATTTTATGAGTATGATACAGCTGAGCCAGCTATGACCCTAACTTATTCATAGCTACTATCTATATAAAGAAATGATTCATTCATATATTTGCTGTGTATTTTCTTTTCAACTACTTCATGGTGCTCTGGACATGAGACCTGTGCAAGAACTACCGGAGATTATCCATTCTTCGTGACCAGGGGAGAGACAGAAGGAATGCACCCGGAATAGCCAACAAAGCTGAGAGGGTTGGGTTGTACTTACTAGGGGGGTACACCCTGACCCGGAAGGAATTCAGAAAGGTGGTGGGAGTTTAGGGAAGACTGTGAGGAGGAGGATCACGTGATTTGGTCTCTGAAGGCTGGATTGCACATCTGTGGGAAGAGATGGAGAGAGGCAGAGGAAAGTCCTGCCAGTCCTACATACAAGCCAATGCCTGCTTGTATGTAGGATGTAGGCTGGGCAACTGTGGCTGAAAGTGGGGGGTGCTCTTGAGTTTCAGAAGTCAGGGTGACTGGTGGGGGTATGGGATCAGTGGAGAGGTCAGTCCACAAAGCAGTTTGGAAGAGTCGCTGGCGTACAAAGGGTTTTGAACTTGGCCTTTGAGGTCTTCTGCGTGACAGAGGGGTGCTCACACATAGGGCATGGCTGACTCTAAGGATGCAGGAGCTGGTGTTGAATGCAGAGGGAGAAGGTAAGAGGCAGCGAGGAGGGGAGCTTGAAGACTTGCATGGCTCAGCCTTTGTCAGTTCTTCACAAGCTGGGGTGGCAAGAGGGACTGGGTTGATACAGGGGTGGTGAATCGTGGATGGGAGGCTAGAGGTTGGAGGTCTCTTCTGTTAGAGCTCCAGAACCCTAGAAATTCTGTGTTCAACTCAGTGCCATGGAGTCTTGGTGAAACATTTAATCCTTTATAAAACAGGCACGGGAGCTCATTTTAGCTCGCTCTAATATGCGTGCATATGAAAATGAACGCTACTTTTGACACTCAGCCCTGCGGTGTCTCCTTTTACTTAAAACAAATACAGCTCTCGTACTTTCCTCTAGGCGGCTTTCTGAAGACTTTCGGCGGGTGGCCCTCTACCTATTAGCAACAATTCCAGCAATTCTTTGATCTTTTCCACCACTGATTGACTCTTCTCATGTGACAGGCGTGAATCTCATTGTGTCAGCCACTTAATAACTTAGCCATTGTTCATTTGTGGCGATTCAGTAACTGTATTTCTGATAACTCATATTAGTATGGGTGCGCTTCATAACTTTTGATGATTTCCTAGAGGCTTTCTGTAGGATCTTTTAAATGTGAGAAAAAATATATAATGCATATATATATATATATATATATATATATATATATATGTATGTATATATACGTACATATATAGGCCAGCCTCAGCTACACAGTAAGCTTGGACTACTTAAGATACTGTTGAAATAAATAAATATCATTGTTAAGCCTTGCTTCTGGGGGGGAAGTTAGCCTAAGAGTCCATGGCACACAGTGCAGGGGACCGTTGAAAGTTATCTTTGTGTGAATGAGCAGTCTATTTACACATGAACTTAGGGAAAGCCTGAAGATTGTTTAATGTTTTTATTTTGTTTTGTTTTTACTTGAGTTGTTTACACGAACTCTTCGTATTGCCCTCAAGTGGCTAAGAATGAAATTATTAAGTACAAAAATAACAATATTAAAAACAAGGAGTTCTGTGCATGTAGAAACTGTGGCACAGGAGAGGGTGAATAACTTACCCATCTTTGCTGGGAGTTAAGTAACCTCAGCTTGGACAGATCCCAGTAGCCCTGAATTATGCGCAAGCCCTGAGCCCTACCTATATTAAGAAGCTTACAGATAGATACAGAAAGTAAAGACTGCCACAGATGATAAGCGAGCCGTAACTCTGGCACTGCGTGTGCTCAGAAACCAAAACCAGGGATGGTTCTGACACCACAAGCTCCCCACTTCCAAGCCCTCCTCTCTGACCAGAGACTCCCATGAGCTTCTGCTTCAAGCTGCCCGTAACTCTCTTCCTTTTCTCCCCTGCGAGGCCCCTAGAGTCCTTCGTGCTTTCGATAATTATTAATTGAAGAAAATGATGACGGCGGCACCCTGCTTATCTGCTTGGGGGATTGGCTTAAGTTGGCTCCAGATGTTGTTCCACACGGAGTCCCGGGGAGCTGGTGAACTTTTGACTGCTCGGGGAGAGCTCCATTGGGGTCATCACTCAGCTTGCACGACTTGGCAGATAGGAGTGATTTATCTCTATCAGGATGATAGGTGGTAGGGTGTCACTCAGGACACGGTCTAAGAGCAAAACATACAGCCAGAGGCCATCAGCTGCAGCCAGGTGGCCACCTAGGGCAGATCTCATGGCCCTTCATGCTCTTGCCTTTCCTGGTCTAGCCTGTGCTCTCTTTCCCTGGATCAGCCAGTGAATCATTGCTAGTTTGTGTCCAGGTGATGCGTAGGCACGCTGGTTGTCTTCTGGATGTTGGGTGAAATTTACTGTGCGCTGCTTTTATCTCCGGTGGCAGTGCCTCCCCTTTACAAACACACGGAGTCAGAAAGGCCCTGAGATCGACTGTCAAAGAGCTAGGCTGGCAGCTCCAGCCTCTGTCACAGCTGTAATCGTGCACCGTGCATTTTTATTTACAGATTACTAGGCTCTGAGTCTGACATATGACTAGCTGGGAAGCTCCTCCCCAGAACAGTTGTATGTCATCTGCTTCAGAGGGCTAATTGCTTGGCAAATCCCCTTCGGTAATTTCCTCTTTATTTGCTGATGAGTTACTTAACAGTGACGGGTTTGTGGAGTAGACCGTGGAGTCGACTGTGCGTTCCAGAAACACCACCACCAGAAGGCCCGGGGGATACGCTTTTTTGAGTTCTGTTTGGTTTTCCTGGAGAAACACTGAAACCATTATATAGCCTGTTAATATTTCACTCAATACTAGGTTAAACTCCTGAGCAGTATTCTGTATCCAAAAGGAATCAAAACCAGACCCCTTTCTTCAAATATGCCCCTGTGCATTAGAAAATTATTAAAAAGCAATTTAATATTTATAGAATGTTTAATGCTGTTTTAAAAATACGACTTGGAGTGGAATAGCTTTCCAACACACAGCAGAATGAGGAGGAGGGGCTTTGGGGGGAATTCTGTTCTGGAGATCCACTCTCTTTCTTGCTTTACTACTATATCAGCAGGAAGGCTTGCCCTTAAACCTTCCTGGGCCCCAGTGTTTACCTATCTATGAGAAACTAAAAGAAATGATATCATGTTGTTGTGTTTTTTATTTTCTTTTGCTTGACATTATAGAGTTCTGTGGTTTTGTGTGTGTATGGAGGTCAAAGGTCAACAGTGAGTGTCCTTTTGTATTGCTTTCCACCTTAATTTGGGAGACTGAGTCTCTCTCCAATTAGCAAAACTGGCTGGCTGAGAACCTTCAGGGATCCTCCATTGTCGGCAGCCCTACCACCCAATCAGCTCTAGAGTTACACCACAATGTCCAGTTTTATTTGTTTGCTTGTTTGTTTGTTTGTTTGTTTTTTAATGTGAGTGATGAAGACCGGAACCCCAGGCCCCATGCTTGCGCATCAAGCATCTTACCGCCTGAGGCATCTCCCTCCCCAGCCAAGTTGTGTGATTTTTATTAGAATTCTTCCCCTCACCTCCCCTAAGACCTTTGCTTCTGTCAAACATCATTTACTGTTGTTTGACTTTGTTAGGTTTGGTATTTAATTAGAGTTTATATTTTAGCGATTATTATGTCATTATTTAGAGAGTAAGTCAGCAGTGGTACCGGCAATCATTTATCACCACATCTATATTAGTTTCATCTTGCAATAGCTCCCTCTGTGTGTGTGTGTGTGTGTGTGTGTATGTGTGTGTGTGTATGTGTGTGTGTGTGTGTGTATGTGTGTGTGTGTGTGTTTAACTGTTCTTGCTTCCAGGCCTCAACCAAGAGCCCTCTGCGGAAGTGGACTGGGTTCTAACTCACAGAAATCTTTTAGCTAATTGTGGCTTTGTTTCTTACAAGAAGTGCACTGGAACTCAGATCTGAGCATCCATATCTAGGGACATACCCTGCTTTTCGTCTGTGAGTAGACTTTTTTTTTTTTGGATGTCGTTTGGTTTTACTAAAGGTGTAGATGGCAGTCCCTAGGCAAATCTTGCTCTTCTGCCTTGACTCTCCCAATTAGCATGCTCCCTGCAACCTCACCTACTTAGTTCATTTATAAGCAGCTCATTCGGATGCCTCAAGATGGATCGCAATTATTAATAGTTTCTTTCGGCGGGGGAATGCAAATGGAAGAGGTGACATTTGGGAGCTTTGAGTGGAAGCTGAGTTTTTGGCCTCTGATTGGAGCGCCAGGATTGCGTGGCCCCGCCCACATCTCTTAAATCTGTGACCCTCACTTCCTCATCTGATGAACTGGGGAAGAAAACACCTGTCTCAAGGGATTGCTATCATGATAAGCGTGATGTCTAACTTAGGGCTTCTATTGCTATGATAAAACACTGGGGGAGGAAAGGGTTTATTTCACTTATAATTCTTAGGTCACACACTCTATCACTAAGGGGAGTCAGGGTAAGAATTCAAGACAGGAACCTGGAGGCAGGAACTCCAATCGAGGCAACAGAGGGTTTTGATGCTTAGTGGCCCACCTGCACTGAGCTGGGCCCTTCCTCATCAATCACCAGCTAAGAAAACGTACTGCAGGCTTGCTCACAGGCCAGTCTGCTGGTGACATTTTCTCAGTTGAAGAGCCCTGTTCCAATATGACCGTAGCTTTTTGTCAAGTTGGGAAAAAAAAAAAAAACAAACCCAAACCCAACCAGTATACATGCCCTGGCTACATCACCTCACAGGGAGGAATCTCAGAATTATAAAAGCAAATGCATAAATGAAGGTGAAGTCATGGCCTTTTAGGGGCGAGGGAAGCAGGCAGGAGCAAAAGCTAGAGTGTTTCAGGGGCAAGAGGATGGATGCCCTTTGGGTCTTCGAGGACTAGGTGTGAATCCAAATTGGAGCTTTGAAACTTGGGACGACTGGATTCACTTCCTGTGTATGGAAGAGACAGCATCAGCAGGTGGGGCTACACCATGGAAGAGTGACTGCCACCACTGAGGGGTGGAGACACAGCCTCTGGCTGGCTGTGGTGCCACCCTGGCTCTTTTGTGGATTCCCCCATTCAGGTCCTTAAGTCCTTATGTGCACCTTGTTTATTTATTTAAGGTGGTGGTGCTGTGTGTGTGTGTGTGTGTGTGTGTGTATGTGTGTGTGCGTGTGTGTGTGTGTCGGAGGACAACTCTCAGGAGAAGGCTCTCTCTTTTCCCCATGTGTGTTCTAGGGATCAAACACCGATCATAAGGCTTGCCAGCAAGCATCCTTACCTGCTGAGCACCGACCATTCCCTGTCTTCTAGATGCTGACAAATTAAGATATATCTTCTTCCTCCTTCTCCTCCTTCTCCTCTTCTTCTTCCTCCTCCTCCTCTCCTCCTTCTCCTCTTCTTCCTCTTCCTCTCCCTCCTCCTCTTTTTCTTCTCCCCTCCTCCTTCTTCTTCCTCTTCTTCCTCCTCTTCCTCCCCCTCCTCCTTCTTCCTGTTTTTCCTCCCCCTCCTCCCCCTTTTCCTCCACTTTGTCCTCCTCTTCATCTTCTTTCTCCTCCTTTTCCTTATCCTCTTCCTTCTCCTCTTCCTTTTCTTCCTCTTCCTCCTCCTCTCTTTCCCCCTCCCCCTTCTCCTCCTCCTTCCCTTCCCCCTCCTCTTCCTCTTCTTCCTCTCCTCATCATCCTCATCTTCTCCTTCACCTTGTTCTTTTACGTTTGGTTTTTCCCATTTATGGTAAGCAGTCTCATTTGCTGCCTAGACTATAACATTGCCATCTCCTGGAATATGCCACCGTCTATCAAATACTTCTGTGTGAAATCACATATCCCCGGGATGCTCAGCCTGTTCCTGCTGGCTCTTAGGATGAAGCTAGGACAGCTATGTTTGCCAGCAGAGGTAGTTTTCACCCAGGCTACAGATCGGGAGGCTGACTGCTGAGTGAGAAGGGGTTTGTCTTCCAGAAAGGCCTTCTCTGATTTATGTTGCTGCTAATGATGGAGAAATGTGTCTTGCTTCAACCTGATTCAGGGTGAGATACATCCATTTTCCCCCCCTTTGGCTTGCTTAAATGGCCCCTGGGTTTTCAGATTTGCATTGCTTTGATCCCACTCCAGATAGCACATCTCGGTGTTTACTTACTAATTGTCCTCCACACAGTTAGCAGAGAGGCTCTATGTGTGCTAATCTGTGAAGACAAGTCCTTCCTATGTTCTAGATAACACTGTGTTTTGAAAAGTCATATCTACCTTATCTCTCTCGCACCCCAATTTTTATTTCAGGGGCCATGCCTTTTCATATTTTTTTTTTTTAAAAAGATTATGCGTTGTCTGGGTATGAGCGTGTGCGTGTGAGTTCCAGGCACCTCCCTGAAAAGAGCTTGACAGCCTCTGGAGCTGCAGTTACATACAGGCGGTTCGGTCACCTGACCTGGGTGCTGGAAACTGAACTTGGATTCTTCCTTAGGGCCCTGTGCAACCCTAACCACTGAGCCATCCCTCCAGCACCAACCATACTTTTGTTGTTGCTGTTGTTGCTGCTGCTGCTGCTGCATGAAAGTTCAAGGTTTCAAATACGATAGGTTGTTCATTTCTTTAGTTTCTCTTGTGGACCCACTTGGAAGGAAGACAAGACAGAAGGGGCACCTAGGGCACTGTACAGGCCAGCCAGCCATCTTGCTCTACCAAGGACGCTACTCTCTTTCTCTCTCCCTCCCCCTCTCTCTCTCCTCTTTCATTACTGTTTCTCTTGGGAATGGTTTGTTATTAAAGGCCCAATGCTGTATGTTCCCAAAGCTTCACCCCTTATGTCTCCTCACACCTGCTCTTCTGTCTTGCCTCTCCCACCCCCCCTCCCCTCCCAGGGTACCATCCTGGCTGTCACATTTCTTATACTCCACACTGGGTCTCCCTGCTCTCTGTGGTTGACCTGTGTGCTTCCTGTCTTGGGAAGGTGGGTGGAAGTATGTCCGGCCTCCTCCCTCACTTGGGCCTCAAGGGACAGTCAAAGTCTAGCAGTTGTCCACGACGTTGGTTGATTGGAGACTTGACCTGCATGGATGGGTCCAGCTCCCTGCCAGGCTGAAGGAGAGACTACTTGGGATGATTTTCATCCATATTAGACCTGGTGACGCGAAGCTTCTCTCCCTCCCTGCAGGGTGTAGCTGTCCCTTGTAGATAGATGGCTCTCTGGGTGAAAAGGTGGGCAGCAGTTTTCCTCGGTATCAAGGACAAGGGGAAAGTAAGTTTCATAATCTGAACTTGGGCTTATGGCTCAGCCAGCTGGGATGGCTCTACATGTAACATGTCTACCGGATGGACTTTCTATACGGACATTGGACATTTTTCTTTCTGTTGTTTGAGACATATCCTGGAGCTTGGGTAGATCTTGGATGCATCTGTGGATACAGAGGGTCAAAGTGTATACGGAAATAATGCATATCCTACAAATCATGCTTCTCCCCACTTAATGTGGTTTGGATTTTTTTTTTTTTTTTTTTGAAATAGGCTCCTTCTGTATATTCCTGGCTGCTAACCTTTAAGCTACCAGCGACCTTCCTCTTTCTACTTCTCCAATGCTAGGATTTCAGGCATGTGTGTGCCAACATGTCTGACTGTGTGGCACGTACTGTTTCTCTTGTCCATCCCATTCTGCTCTCTGTCGTCTGAGAAAACACCTCTGCATTATTGGAAACCAGCTTGCAGCTCTGCCTTGCATACCCGCCCCCTCCTCTAGCGTCTCGCAGGTGCAGGATGAAGTTCAGCATCTCTGACCTGGGCTCCCTGGCTGGGGATGCCTCTTACCACTCCAGCTGGGTCAGTCCTGTAGGCCTGTCTCAGTCATTAAGTGCTTCCCTTTGAGTGTTATTGGCTTGTGTACCAACCTATTGTGCCGCCTTCCGTAGGACATGGGCTTCTTTGTTCCTGCCTGGCTAATTTTCTCTTGTTCTTAATATTTCAGCCTCCCGTGCCTTCCTGAGGGAGCCCCTTGGGCTGGGCTCGCTAGAGACTACTCCACCTCTCATGGTCTCTTTCTTCTCCTTCTGTAGCTCTTGTTTCTATGAGGCCCTGCCTGGCCTTGAACTCACTCTGTAAACAAGGCTGTTTTTGAACATGCAACAATCCTCCTGCCTCAGCCTCACCGACACTCAGATTGCAAGTGTGCGCCACCACACCTAACCCTTTTGTAGCATTTTAAAAACCTTTCCCCAGCTCAGAGATAAGAGGGTCCTTTCCTGATGTCCCATACTGGACATCTGGCTTACATATGCCTGCGATATGTGCAGGTGCTTCCACTGTGACTTGAATCTTTATGTAGCAGGATGGATGTCAGCCCTTCTCATTACATGGACCCAAGGCAGTGGAACTATATCTTGGGTCCACTTTAGCTGTGATGGGGCCATAGTGGAGATGATGATATCTGTAACAGTAGCATTGGGTATCATGACAGTGGGTGTCAAAAGGAATAAGAGTTTTCCAGGAAACTATGCTGAAGAGAAAGGGTGGATAAAGGAGGGCTCAATGGGGGAGTGTTCTGGAATGCAAGCTCCTTGCAATGGAATGTTGAGTTTGCTCCGTTTTGAGTCAACTACATATACAACCCAGAAAAGGAACCTTTTGAATACCTAAAACTGTCTTTGCTTTGAAAAGGAATTCCTGTTGCGTTCTGGCTTCACAGCGATCCCTGAAGGCACAGCTGTCCTGTAGCCGGAGTGAGCTGACGTCAGTGAGGTTCAGATGTCTTGACATCAGTTCCCTATTCTTGGTTAGTCTTCTTTACAAGCTCCGAGGACACCATTTGCCAACTCGGAAGAACACTGGGGCTCACATTGATCTGGCTGGGAAGAACGTCTACAGTTCTGGGTCAGGTTGCTCAGGTCTGGGTGAAAAGCACAGTGTGGAATTGTGAGCCCCGTGCCAGAGCTGGGGACAATGAAGCAGTCCTTTGTACAGGTAACAAGTCTCATCAGGAATGAGACGGAGGAGGCAGGAGGATGATCTGAAGGTGGAATCTGGGCCTCTTCAACTAGGTGGCTCAGGCACCTCCTCTGTCTTGTGTATGATTTTGTCTAGGAGAATCACTGTGGCGATAGGTAAAGAGACCTTTGGCAGGCTTCTGATGTTCCTTTCTGGTGTTTGGGGTGAGATGCTGCACATTAGACTTCATGTGAGATGGAAATGGGATCCTGACACCAGTTACCGAGAACCTAGTGCGAAAGCCCACAAGGAACCTCAAGCTGCCCTATCTTGTTCTGCTCTGAGAGATTCCAACTGGGACAGAAGGAAATCTGGGTGAATATTGTTCTGAATTCTCTTCCTATTTCTCAGGCCTCAGATCCAGTCTACACCTGAAGCCTCCTGGGTTGCTGAACCCAAGCATAGAGAAGCATACTGGCATAGTCAATCCTGTGTGTGTGTGTGTGTGTGTGTGTGTATGTGTGTGTGTATGGGGTGTGGACCTGGAAAGATATCCTTTCTGCTCTCACTGTATCTTTGGTGCCGGACCGAAGTCTTTTTAGAAGCCAGGCAGTGATGTGTACCTGTAATCCTAGCATGTAGGAGGCTGAGGCAGGAGGGATGTTGGAGTTCTGGGCCAGCCTAGGCTCCAGAGTGAGACAGAAGTTTGAGGAATTCAGCTCAGTTTTGTCCATCCTATGTTACCAGCCTCATAAGACAAGCCTGTAACTATTGTGTAGACAGAAGCAAAGAGGATTCCGTTATTAACTTAGACATCAGCCAGGCACAGTGGTACATGCTCACAGTTCCAGGAGTCTGCGATGTGATGGGGGTGGGGGGAGATTGTTAGTTTGAGGCCAGCCCTGGGTACATAGGACAGCCCTGTCTCAGAAACAAATAAACAACAACAACAAAAAACAACAAACCAAGAAACTGTTTAGAAAAATGCTTGGCCCTTCAAGAATGGGGGGGTGGGGGTGGGGAGAGGTATTGGGGGGGAAGGACAGAGGTATTGGGAGGAGGGGAAAGGTATTGGTGGGGGAGGTACTTATGAGATTCTACACATCCCCGAGGTGGCAGTTACTGATTGCTGGGGAATTGAAGCCAAATTCTGCAATGGTATAGTAATTTTCTCCTGCTCCAGTAAGTAACCTCCACTGGGTGGGTCACAAAGTTAGAGACATGAAAGAAGAGGGAGGTTGTTGAGAAGAAGAAAAGGGGGTCATCTGGAGTAGGAGAAGAAGATAACACAACTGCATTGTACACATGCAGGGAATTGTCCAATGGGATAGCTGAAACATACTTCCTTTCCTGAAACTTTGCTCTGTGTGGAGTCTGAAAGGAACATGGTAATGGCGTCTAAGCCCCACTGTGGTGTTTTAGTTTGGCTGCTCTGGTCTACCTAAGCCTCTGTGGCCCTCTGTCCTGTCCTGTAATCTTCAGAAGGGGCCGGTTGTGTTCTTTTTCCATCTCAGAATCCCCCACATGAACAGTTTGATCTTAACGATCTGAATAGACATACAGAAGAAAGCTCCTTTCCCCACTCTTGGTACACTGGGCACCTATTTCACTTGCCTTACAGATTAACCTGGGCCAATGCGAGCTAGGAGCACCAACAACATGACAAAAAAAGATATTTCTGAATTTGAGCTTGAAGCATGGGCTGTCCCCGACCACAACCTCTCTTGTCTGCTCCAGACCAAACCCTAGGAATAATATAGTTCATATCCTAGGCCAGCCTGAGAGGACTGCTGTCTGTCTTTGGAAAAAAAAGGAACGGACAGCTATTTGCTGTGCTGCTGAACATCATGTGACTTGGCTGGTTTCCAAGTTCCTTCTGACTAATGTACCGAGTGGTAACTCTTTGCCATAAAGTCTTGAAATTATTTCATTATCATCATTATCACCACCACCACCATCATCATCACCATCATTGTTGTCGTCATAATTTACTATTTAAAGTTTCCCATTTTAAATGTCCAGAGACTTCCATGGCATAGAGGCCTTATGTTTCTTGCCTCTCTTGTAGAACGAGTCGGAGCTAGTCTTATCTCTTGATGTTCCTTTGTTCAGACATTCTGATTTAGTAGCTCCGGCCTTAAAAACCGCAGCTATGCACACTACAGTGGCCGGTTTGCCTACTTTGATTGCAAGATGTCACAAGAATCCAGTCAAGCATGGTGGGTAAATTGCTTCAGGGGACAGTCAGGATGACTCCTTGAGTGGAGAGTATAGTCGCGATCCAAAAGATCATCACATCATCATCATCATCATCATCATCATCATCAACAACAACAACAACAACAACAACATAACCACTTGATGGATTGAGGGGGTGGGAGAAAGTGTCTCCTCTTACAATCACTGTACTTTTATGGCCGAGCTGTGTCTCCTTTAATGTCAGCAAGGTTTAGAAACATCAGGAAGTCAAACTGACCTTGTATTTGGAATCCTGAAGTCTGAGAAGTCCCTTCCTTGGTAGGTGGGAAGATGGCGTCAGGTCAACTTCCGGTGTGTAGTTTCCTGCTGTGTTTCTCTTGGTCATCACAGGAGAGGTTAGCAGAAGTGTGTCCAGCTGACCGCGGATCTATGTGGTACTTGCTGAGCAGGAGGAACCCTGTGCAAGACAGGCCACTCTTCAGAAACACGAATTGCTTCTGTGATGATTATGTATTGACAGCATCTTGTGGTTAATGCTGTCACCATCCATCTCAATAACCCTGGAGCGTGTGTTGTACTCATAATGCAATTACTTCTGACTTTTAAAAAGTCATCTGGTAACAGGCTACCTACCGTGCTGCTAGGTGCAGCATGCCTGGAGTTTGAATCACTTTTGTTTGCACCCCCCTCCCCCCCCCACACACACTGTCTCTGCAGTTTTCTGTCCCATACAAATGGCAGGGAGCTTCTCTGGGTCTCACTGGGAGTCCTTGGGACTTGGTGTCTTTAATGAACTCTTCCAGGAGGCATTAATGGGTCACCATTTTTATTCTGGGCCATCCCAACATTCAGCTTCAGCGACCTCCTCTTGGACATCATCCCTGTCAGCCAATGGGGTTGACCTCCCACTCATTCTGAGCTAGGCTTAGTCACTGATGGCCAGACATAGCTGAATGTCATACTGCTTCCCTAGAGCTTTAAGTCTCTCTTGAGTTCCTGGGGACCATTTCTGCCAACACCACCCATTCCTTTGCTAGACACAGTGCACACAGCCATTCTTCCTATGCTGGCATTTGCCCAGCAGCATAACCTGGAGCCGAGGCTAAATCCATCTTGCACAGACTTGTTTGTGCTGGTTCTGGCCTGTCTCTCACAAGTTGAGCTTTCAAAAAC
>NC_034605.1:48819233-48826733 GCF_900095145.1 Mus pahari | reverse complement strand
GAATAGATATGAAAATAGATGGTTTTGTTTGTTTTATTTTGATATAATTGTCCTGCCTCAGTCTCCCATGTGCTGGGATTGCAGCTGCGCCCCCACCATGTCTTATTTAGTAGTTCTCATCATACTTTATGTTAGACTTTTATGCCGTCCTATGACATAATTCTGTTCTCTTAGACAAGACCACTGGTGTGAATGTTAGGGAGACCCCCCTTTCCCCCCGACCATACATCTGGGCACTGGCTTGCTTTCTTTACCCATTTTTTAAATGGAGCTGTGAGCTTTCTCTCTTCTGGTTATGTGACTTATTCTTAAGATGTGTATCTAGAATTACACTTGAAGGAGCAGAACTTGATTGTTGATACTTTCACTTAAGAAAACATTGTTCATAAATATTTGCTTTATGGATTTGTAATTGAAAACACAGGGAGGAGTGTAGAAGTTCATAGGCTCAAGCCAAGCCCTGGTGCAGAGAGCCTATTTCTTTTTTGTTGGTGGTGGTTTTGGGTTGGGTTTTTTTTTTTTTTAATTTTTTGTTTTTATTTTTTGTTTCTAATAATGCCAGCCAGCATGCCAGAGGGTTTAGGAGGAGTTAGTCACCCTACTAATCACTTAATCCTCATGGTAAACCTACACACTCCTCATTATCACCACTTTCAGAGAAGGTCACTGGGTTAGTAGATTGCCCAAGGTCATGGACTTGGGAAGTAACAGAAAGAAGGTTCAGCTTACACCACCTGACCTCAGCCCCCAGGCTGGTAATGAATGATACTTCATCTCTTATCATCGCTCACAGGGAAGCACTTGCAATTTTTTTAAAACTAAATATTGCACATACAGAAAGGCCTTTATACTAGTCATGTCACTCAGTAAGCATGCGTTTTTGACTCTCTAGCCAGATTTTTCAATTACCACAAAGTTGACGCTCCTGTTCGGCACTCTCTGATCTTGATGCCTTATACCTTAAAGCACTGTGACAGGCTAGGACTGTAGCTCAATAGTGGACTGTTTAGCATGCACAGGGCCCTAGGATGAATTTCCAGCACTGGGGGTAGAGTAAGGTGGGAAAGTAGCCATTTTAGAAATCTATTATTTTTCTGTAATGTGTTGCAATATAACATATAACATATAACACAACACATATAATACATTATATATACACAGATATATCTGTGTATATATTAAAACAAAAGCACATCTTCACTGGCCATTTTCTCCCTTCTGTCTTCTCTGCATTCTGCCAGACTCTCTACATCTTCCCTCTCTTCTGCACAATTATCCAACACAAAAAGAGTAGTGTTAGCTCTGCTTTAGAAAGTCAAGGAGAATGCCCCAGTGTTTTACTCAGGCCAAGTGCAGTGACCATTGCCGGGGATTCTGGTCCAGGCGACAGATTCTTACGCTTGTCTGAATGACTGCGTCCTCTTCCATGTAAGGTGTGCAGCCGAGGGGGCTGAGACAAAAGGGACCAAGTGAGATGTGTTATTTAAGTCGACTGTGCTGACAGCACTCTCACAGGCTTGTCAGGTTATAATTCGCCAACATTAGCTCTATAGATGTGCTTTTTAATAGGGTGACTTAAAATAGCGATGTATTTTTCATAAGCACTGTTAAGGCGCTGCGCACAGCACAATCAGAAAAACCCTTGAATGGGACACATTAAGATTACATGGCTTTGTTGTCTCTCGATGTTTCAGTGCAGTCGTCATTCAGCAAGTAGCAGTGTGTGTGTGTGTGTGTGTGTGTGTGTGTGTGTGTGTGTGTGCGCGCGCACGCACATGCACATATGTTTACTGAAATAGATTCTGACCATGGCAAGAATAACAGAGTTCTTCCATTTGCTGTTGAAGGTATTTGAATAGTATTCTAAGCTATTATTGATAGGACGGTTTTTTTATTTGTTTTGTTTTTTTAAAACAACTCTGTTTTAATAGCTTTGCATTTAGAATTTAGAACTACTTTGCTCTTATATTGCTTATGTATAATTATAAAAATATGTAATAGATTTTATTTTTAAGATTGTGGGGGTAGGGGGGAAGAGGAAGAGGAGGAGGAGGAGGGAGAGGGATAGAAAGAGGGAGAGACTAGGTCTATGCGGATGCCACAATACAAGCTTGGAAGTCAGGGGACTCTATCAGGAGTCAGTTTTATCCTTATACCATACAAGTCTTAGGTATCAAAGTCAACCACCAGAGCTTGTGAGGAGAGCCTTTACTCACTAAGCCATCTCTCTGACCCCAGAATATGTCATGGACTTGAGAGAATGACAAGGATATCCTAGCAGTACATTCAAGTGCTTACAAGGTCTTCTGCATATAAATATGTATGTGTACAAGACATTTTATGTACACATTTACAAATGTATGCTTGGATTGGCTCATGATTTTTCTGGTGCTGTCTGCATTTCTAGGCATAAATATAGAGCACGCCTTTTATCAGCTGCTGCTGGAGGACACATTTATGAACCAAATATTTCTTCTTCTTCTTCTTCTTCTTCTTCTTCTTCTTCTTCTTCTTCTTCTTCTTCTTCTTCTTCTTCTTCTTCTTCTTCTTCAAGACAGACTCTGACAATGTAGCCCTGGCTAGTTTGCTTGGATTTGTCATGTAGATCAGGGTGGCCTTGAACTCACAGAGTTTTCTGCCTACCTCTGCTCCTGAGTGCTGGGCTTAAAGGGAATTCTTTAACTATGCTCTGCCCCAACTATATGATTTTGAGCTTTCTCACATGTATATGTTTAGTGGTCATGGTTTTGGGCTGTAATAAGTTGTAGTATAATGAGATTTCAATGTGTCTCTTTCCTCTTATCTTCTTGCCTAGAGGAAAAAAAATGAGTTGAGACAATGTGTCTATTAAGGTTTAAATATGAAAAAAAAAAACCCTACAGATGACACTTTGTTGCCGCCTGTCCATTGTCTCAAAGGCATGCCATGAAAATATGGAAAGTAGGAAAATCTTGGCAGAGGCAGCACGTGAGTGCCACTGAATTCCAAGCTGTGTGTTCCCAAGTATTCCAGGGACTGCTTCCTGACAGCTCTTACTGTAGGGATTGGCACCAGTGAAGAAAAATGTACAGTTTAGATACTTCAGAACAAATAATTGCTGGGGATGCTTTAAATAGCTCAGGAAATGTGTCGGGTGTTTACTTGACATTTGCTGTATTGAACACTAATACTGAAACATTCTTTGACCACAGAGAATGCCTGGGTGGGTGGGGTGGGGGCAGGCATGAGCAGAAGAGAGAGGGAAACAGCCGCCATGATTCACTCGCAGCCAAATGGTAAATGAAGTTGGTCTGAATACGGAGATGCCAGGGGAATAAATGACCGTTTGTTTGATCATGTAGCCTTGGAGGGCGGTGGCAGCAGGCAGAACGCAAAGTGCAAACAACTCCCTCGGATTAGGTTTCAGTGGCTGGGGGTTGTGTTCACCACAATTGTCAGAGCCTTTGAGCCCTTGGCTGCTCTTAGTTTTCAAGGTCCTCAAAGCAGGATGAATGACTTCCTTATTTCTGTGTTTATTTATTTGTTTGTTTGTTTAAATAGTGCTTGTGTTGTGTAGAGGGACTCCAGTGACCTTGTTTTTGTTTTGTTTTTAATTATTTATTTTACATTTATGGGTGTTTTGCCTGCATCTGTGTTTGTGCACCATATAATGCAGTACCCAGGGAGGCCAGAAGAGGGCATCAGATTCCCCTGGGACTGGAGGTACAGGTTACTACCTCGAGGGAGCTGGGAATCAACCTTGGGTCCTCTAGAAGAACAGCTGACTTAACTGGTCTTAACTGCTGAGCCATCTCTCCAGCTCCCAGTGCCCCTGTTTTCAATACAGCTCTGTGATTCCTATATTGGTCCCCCACCCCCTCCACCTCCAGTGTATCTTCCAGTGTGTGTCCCCTAACACTGTGTATGTGGGTCCTATCTCAGAATGGGGTCTGGGGCAGGTGAGTTTTCTTTTTATCATGTCTTGTGTTTCCATTTAACAAGGGGGGAGGTGGAAATCAGGTCCAATTTAGGCTACTGAGCCCCCTCGTATAAGAGGGCAGTTTTGAATCGATTATCCAGTGTCTTCAAGGGAATTTTAAATGCATATGTTAAAAGCTAATTGGCACATGTTAGAGATCTGGGAATGTGAAATTGTGCAATGTTAATAAAATTTATTTAAAAGCTTCTTACGTCTAGCTTGTCAACCCAAGCTGCTTTCAAATACCCAAGGGAACATTGAAACCAACTAGCAAACCCCAAAACTTCTCCCTAGTAAGTTGGCCCAATACTAGGAACCCCAAGCAGAGGGAAGGCTATATTTATGGCTTTTCCACTGACTTGGGAGTTGACCTTGAATGAGTGAGTAATGTTGAGCCTCTTGGAGCTTTGTGAAATTAGCTCTGGGGAGATATGTGTGGCTGTGTATTGCCTCTAGGAGGAGAAGAACCAAGGTTCACAGCAACAGGACAACTTTCTTACTAGATTAAAGCTATAGGCATGCGTTCGATCTTCAGTGCAGGGCACTGCTCTGGTTAAGTGCACCCTACTGACTGAGTCATAGCCCAGTCCTTACTATGCTTTATAGAATGAAAAAAATAATAATTTCTACTTGTATTGTTTCCCCTCCCCTCCCCCTTCCCACTTCCCCAGCTTCCCTATTGCTCAGCTGCAAAGGCCAGAATACAGAAGATGAAATATGCCTAGTGCTACAGATGGCTGAAAGGAGGAGGGCCTTTAATTTAGCAGCACCTAGCGTGCTGCCTCATAGCTGTGGGTTTTGAGACCTTCATAGACCAAGTGTTGGTGGGTCCCTTCGGGCTGGCAGCCTCCAGAAGTGGTACTCTGATTTCAGAACACTACCGAACCACCACTCCCTGCTTAAGGCATTTCAGTCATTGCCTCCTTGAGGTTCCATGCTTGTGGAGGGGACATAGGTGCTAAGCTGCCACACTCCCAGCGTGAGCAAAAGAAGATTGGCTTTACACAGAATGGGGTCCCGGCTGCTTATACTCTCAGAGCGAACTTTGGAGGCACAAATATTCCAAAGAAAGTTTGTGTTAAATGCAATCTCCTCGGATTCACTTCTCTTTGCTCCCTCAGGCCAGACATTGTTCATTCACCTTTAACCCCACAGGAAGGCTCTGCCAGAAGGTCCTTTTACTGCTCTGAATGTATTCATTGGGGGAATGAGGGTGATGAGGAAAAAGACAGAGGGCACAGGACCAGTTGGTATCCAGGGAGGTCTCACCCTTTTCAGACAAGAAGGGGAGGGAAAGTGGAGGGAGGGGTTTTAAGAGGGGGATTGGGAGGAGGGAGCTGTGATTAGGGAGTAAGGTGAATAAATTAATTAATTAATGGGGAAAAAACAAAGGCTATTACAAATTAACTGAATAAATACAAGCAGAAAAACCAAACCAAACCAACAAACCAAAAAACAGAGGGCACAGTTTTTAAGCCTGCTGCAGCTGATAACAAACCCTTGTGACCAGGTACTTTGTATACGGGTGGGTGTTAAGACTCCATCCTCAGTTGTCTGGACAGTTATCATTTTGTAGAAGGTTCTGCTCCAGGGTTTCTCAGAACTGTGAGGTGGTGGAAATCGATGAGATCCAAGAACCTTCCGTGGATGTTGACTCTAACCAGCTTTGGAAGTAAGCCTGGAGGTCTGAGAATCATTAGCAATAACATATATGGAAGTGGCACAGGTGTCCCGCCAATGGGTACATTTATTATGTGCCAATTTAAAACAAATATCTGTTATTATTATCATCAACATTGGCATTGTCATTTTGAGGCAGGGTCTCATGTAGTCCAGGATGACTTTGAACTCCCTGTGTATCTCAGGATGTCACCGAACTCCTGTTGTACCATCATGCCCAGCACTGTTGTCATAACAACTGTTTGTTATTGTTATTATTGTTCATATAGGGCCACGCTGTGTAGCTCAGGCTGTCCTTAAGCTTTCCTGGGCTCCTCCTTGAGACTCCCATGTGTTAGACTACAGGTGTGCACCCCGCCACAGATCCAGATTTAGTTTTAGAACAGGATCCTTAGCTGTTAGGACTAAGTTTTCAGAAGAACTGAAATGAACGTAAACCCGGATGGTAGGGAAGGGTCCCCATGCTACTCCAAATCTGGAGTGCGTCCTTGTTTGTAAGGTTGTGTCTGTGTGTTCGTTCGTCCTTGGGCTATTTCGAGATGATGACATCACTTGTGTCTCTGGGAATGGCCTTATTACTCACAATTGTGACCAAGTTATTATTAAAACGCCTGTGTCTGCTGTCATCTGAGGAGCAAAAATGATCACCAGGGTCAGGCATCAATAAGATAGCACGTACGAGAAGAGCTGTGGGTTCTTCGTAGATGTTATTAGCATTTCCCAGCTGGTAGAGGAAGATACCATTTGTGGCACCTGGGGGGGGGGATAAGAGGCAGGCAGAGAGCGATAAGGAGAAGCAGTACCTGGTTTCTACCCTCCTCAGACTTGGCCTGTACACACCCTGCGTCCTTCCAACCACCAGGACAGGCTGATGTAACTCCCAGATCCCTCCCTTAAATTCTTTAAAAAGTCTATTACAGGTATGAGTGTCTCGCTAGTACATATGCATGTATGTGCACTCTGTATGTACAATGCTCACAGAGGCCAGAAGGGGGCATCGTATACCCTAGGGGGCCACAGTTACAAACAGTTATGAGCCACAATGTGATGCTGGGGATAGAACCCAGGTCCTCTGGGCAGGTAGCCAGTGCTTTTGACCACTGAGCCATCACTCCAGCCTCATAAATCAATCCCTTTTCCGGTCCATATTCTTTCCTATCATCCCTGCCACTAGGAGCCTCTGCTTCTCCGGGGCACAGAGCCCAGATGAGCCTCCGTCCTCCCTCCTCTCGGTTCATAATCCCTTGTCTGCGCAGCTCGCCTTATTCCATGACATTCAGGGCTCTGTCGGCCCATTCACATAGCTCAGGTCGCAGACAGGCACCCCGTGACTCAAGGGCTTTGCTTTCTCTGAGTTTCTGGGTAGTATGTCCAATGGAACAAGTAGCAGAAGAAATTAATGGCTTCTCCATCACTCTCCCCTCTTTAAGAAAGCTGGAGTGTTCCAAGCAGTGGATCTCCACAAACCCCAGAGTCTTCTTAATAAAAATGATGGTCAAGATCAAGTGATCAGCATGCTGGTTCTCTGCAACTTTCTTATATAATAGTAGACGATAGGTAGACATGAGTCTCTGAATGAATGAATGAATGAATGGAATGATGGATGGATGGTCTCAAGTACTTCAGGTGTGGTTTCTTTTTCTTTTTCTTTTTATTAGATATTTTCTTTATTTACATTTCAAATGCTATCCCGAAAGTTCCCTATACCCTCCCCTCACCCCTGCTCCCCTACCCACCCATTCCCACTTCTTGGCCCTGGCATTCTCCTGTACTGGGGCATATAAAGTTTGCAAGACCAAGGGGCCTCTGTTCCCAATGATGGCCGAATAGGCCATCTTCTGCTACATATGCAGCTAGAGACA
>NC_034605.1:48809006-48818653 GCF_900095145.1 Mus pahari | reverse complement strand
CTGGTTCTTGCAGAGGGTTCTAGTTGGGTCCCCTGCAGCCACAAGAGTCCTCTCACACCTGCCTGTAAATCCAGTTCCAGAGAAATCCATGCCCCCCCTCTCTCTCTCTCTCTCTCTCTCTCTCTCTCTCTCTCTCTCTCTCTCTTTCTCCTTCCTCTTCCCCCCAATCACCCCCTCTCTCACATACACACACACACACCCTCAAAAAGTACGATTCTTAAAACTTCACAATTTGAAGTAGTTTCTTCTCTATATTTTTTGAAGGATATTTACTGAGCTGATACTATCATTTTTTTAAAATGTTATGTAGACTTAAAGAAATGTTGGCTGATTCTTTCAGCATATACCACACCTTGGAATTATTTATGTATTTCATTTATTATTCTTACAATATAATTATATATAACTATCCTTGAACCCCAAGTCAATTGCTCTTTTGTCGTGGTCAATGGAAATTTTAAACAATTATGAAGGATTCTGAACTTACTGAGTATAATTTACTTAATTTTCTAGGGCCTGGGAGGAGGGGGCAGACTCAGCCTTGTCTATAGCATCTTTGTACATCAGCTCGGCGACTTTGTAATTGAGGAGGAGTCTTAATCATAAGTCACTATGATTTTAATTCTATTCTTGTTTTCTGGAAAGAAAAGATATTCATAATATTTATCAGTCTGGACCTAGGAGAAAGGGTCGAATTACACTCCACATGGCTTGAACTCCGGGGAAACCTATCCGATGTAGGATTTTGTTAAGAAGTGATTCTGTGACACACACAATTGAGTTGAAGAGGTCCTATCAGTTTGCTTTTTAAAAAATGATGACTGAGGGAAATAATGGAGTGGGTACAGTGCCCGCCATGTAAGCCTAAGGACCAGGCTTTGATTTCCCCAACACCCACTTAACGGTTTGGCATGGAGGCATGTGCCTACAGTCTTAGTTTAGCACTGGAGAAGAAGAGACAGGCAGATTTCTGGAAGCCTTTGACTGACCGGCCTAGTGCCAGGTTCCATGAGAGACCTTGGTTCAGAAATTAAGGGGGAGACTGTACGGCCTCTCTACACCTGTGTGTACACAAGTTTACATGTGCACCCCCACATGTTAACGCACAGAAGCACACGTTGGATTCTGCCTCAGTGCCATTAAGATATTCATCATCAAGAGCTTTCAGTATCAGTGGATTTAATTGTTATTTTTCTTTTCTTCCTAGCTTTTTGGTTTTTTTTTTTTTTTTCGAGACAGGGTTTCTCCGTATAGCCCAGGTTGTCCTGGAACTCACTTTGTAGACCAGGATGGCCTCTAACTCAGAAATCCTCCTGCCTCTGCCTCCTAAGTGCTGGGATTAAAGGTGTGCGCCACCACTGCCCGGCTTCCTCCTAACTTTTTAACAGTCGAGATGCTCCATCCTCAGGCTTCATCTTAATCCTGAACTCTAGGTGTGACCAGAAGGGAACCGTACTCCTATTATGTCTGCATTTTAAGAAGGCTTAGTTTCTAGCAACATCATAATCTAGTAACCTGGGAAGACGGAACCCCAGTTGAGAAATTGCCTCCATAGATTGGCCCACACGTGCATGTGAGGAGCATTTCCTTAATTGCTAACTGGTGTAGGATGGCCCAGCCCCACTGTGGGCAGGGCTATCCCTGGGTGGGAGGGTCTAAGCAGTATAAGAGGTGGAGCTTAACAAGCCAGAGGAAGCAAGCGAGTAAGCAAAATTCCACCACCGTCTCTGCTTCAGTATCTGCCTCCAGGTTTCTTCCTTGAGCTCCTGACATGGACGTGTAAGCCAAACCAACCCTTTCCTCCCTGTTGCTCTGCTCCGTGTTTTATCACAGCAACAGAAACCTGACTCGAGCAGAGGGGACCGTGGAATGGGGCATGCGGGGGAGATATATGAGCTTGCTTCTTTTGCCAGTCATTTCCACCATGTGCTGGTGTTCTCGTGTTCTTGGCTCTGAGGACATTGAAAATATCCGTATTCATCGAGTCCTTCCATATGGAAATGCTTACGTTTAACGTAAATGTTCTGCTAGCGCCTTTTCTGTTCAACTCAGCAGGGAGAAATGGAACAGATAGAGTCAACCTGTGGGGGAGATGCCTTCTCACACCTGGGTATAGATGCTGTTTTAGGAGAGAAAGAGGCGGTAGGTTCTAGATAAGTGCCTACAAGTGCAAGTCATTACTGATCTCAGCAACCCAAGAAAGGGAGGAAAACTTGAAAACCATTTCTGAGACAATTTCAACCAAGGTGATTGTCGAAATCTGGCTTCTAATGCAAACTCGATTGAGCTTCTTTGGGCTGCTTTCATCTGTACATATTTGCCCTGACTTGAACGGGACAGTGGTTTCCTGAGCCTCCATCTCTTTAGCGGTGAGTCATTTCCCATGTTGTTGAGGCATTTTTCTAGCCTTTTTTTTTTTTTTTTCCTGTGTGTAGTTCAAGCTTTTCTTTGGCTGTTTTGACTCCTTTAGAAGCTCACAGTAACACATTAACAAGCACACTCCTCGTGTAGTAGGTAGAATAATAAACAGCAGTTGGGGAAGCCCCCAGTCAACAGCTCACAGACTTGGGAAGGCTGTGGAGGAGTCTGAGACCAATAGATCCAAGTACAGTAAGCCAATTAACAGACAGAGAGAGAAAGAGAGAGAAGGGGGCAGGGAGAAGAAGGAGAATCGCGTTTTCCTCATAGCCATGTTTCAAGTGATCTCATTATAAAACTTCATCAATAGACTCTGCTTTCTTGGCTGTCCTCAAGTGAACCATGATTTAGGTAGCATGTATGACATTAAAATAAGGTGTCTTGTTTCTTTGAGAATCTCATGTTAGTGTGGACTTCTGGCTATTTTGGTGTTTCTGTGGGGACACAGGGACTCACAATGAGGAGAGGCTTTGGTGGGATCCCCACAGCTCTGTGACTGATTGTCGTTCCTTCAAACCCTGGAGTCCATGTAAGGCTGGTGTCTGAATGGTTGGCTCTGACGTCTGCATATGGCTGGGGTCTGGATGGGTGTCATGTGGAAATCTGTAAGCAGAACTTCAGGGTCAGTGAGAGACCCTGTGTTTTAAAAATAAGTGCAAGAATGCAGAGCAATGTAATGGACAGAAAATGATCCCTGGTTTCTCTGTGCACCTGAGCGTGCATGCATGCACGCATACACACACTCACTCTTTCTCTTTCTCTCTCTCTCTCTCACACACACACACACACTCATACACACTACACACACACACATAGCACACACACACATACACACACTATACACTCACACTCACACCACACACACTCTCTCTCCCTCTTACACACATACCACACACACTCACACACACACACTTTCTATTTCTCACACACACACCATACCACATATATACACACACACATGCATACCATACACACCCACACCACACACACACTCACACACACACATACCACACACACACACTCTCTCTCTCTCTCACACACACACACATACACTCTCTCACACACTCCCTCTCTCACATACCACACCACACACACTCCCCCCCACACACGGGGGGGGGGGGGAGGGGGGAAGACTTCGTGATTTTTTTTTCAATTTATACTGAGGAATTGGGCATAGTCACCGCCCCCATTTCAGCTTCTCATGAAGTCTGTCCATATTTAGACAAACTGCCTCACTGCACTTAAGACAGTAGAGCCCTGAGCTCACCTGCCTGGAGGAGCTGAAGGAGCAAAACCCCAGACTGAGCCTTGTGACTCACAGACTTAAATGCTGTTACCATGAGGAGACTCTTTTGAATATGAAGTCATCGCGCTTGAGGTTCCTTTGAGCTGCCCTCAGAGGCGCTTTCATGAGCTGTACTAGAACCAACATGATTTGGTTTGATGCGGAAAACATGAGAGTTTAAAAAAAAAAAAAAAAAAAGGCAGTCAGGAACTTGAGTTTGAACCGTTGCCAGAAGCTTTCGGATGGCAGAAACATCATCCCGTGATAAATATTTAGTGAAACTACTTGGCTCACGGGTTTTTTAAAAAATGGCTTTTGGGTTCAGGAATTTTGAAAAGTCAGAGATTCTTTGTAATTCAAATTTCCTTCTAAGGAAGGCAGTACACTGTTATTAATTTATTTATATATATGTATGTTAAAATTGTGTAATTATCTTAATGCTTTGGAGAGATTCTTTTGTGACTAAACATTGGAACTTACTCTGTTGAATGCAGGGAATTTGTCCAGAAAAGCTTAAGGAAATTTAGCCTACGCAGTGCGGTTTGCTCGACATCTAAGTAAAAGACTCAGCTGCAGGGGTCATAAATAACACAACTCTATTTTATCTATGAAAGATGGTGTTTGTGTTCGGTCACTTCATTCTTTTCTTTAGGATTAAATAATAATTGCAGCTCACTTCTTGGACTTGATTGATAGTATGAAGTTACATGCAAGCTGACTGTTATGAAATTGAACTCGTTTTAACTATACAAGGAAGGCTGTTTGAAAAAGAGATGATAAGCATCATTTTTTATAGCGTGTAAATGTCTGGAGATGGAGTACCTAGGTTCTTAAAGCAAGAGCCAAGATGATAATATTTTGTCATTGCCTCTGGAAATAACTCCTGCTCCCACTATGCGCGCACACGCACGTACACACACTCACACACACACGCACACACACACACACACACACACACATGCACACCCACCCCTACCTTGAAGGAACTCAGGGCCTGTAGTAGAAAGACTTTGAAAAACAGGACAATCAATGGCTTGCATTCCTTAGTAGAATTTTCCCTTAGAATGTTGCCTGGAGTATTTGGAGTATTGCATACCAACAAATGAAGTGTGTGTGTGTGTGTGTGTGTGCGTACAGGAGGCCTGCAGTTCGTGTAAGCTGCTTTCCTTGATCTCTCCCCACTTTACAGGTTGAGGACACAGGGTCTTCACTGAACTCAGAGCTCACGCTTTAAGATGGTCTGGCTCGCCACCTGCTCTGGGGATTCCTGTCCCCACAAGGTCCCAAGATCTTTGGAAACTGTATCCCCACTACCTCCAATGTCCAGATGATTTTTCTAGGGCGAAGATAGTCGTCAGTTCAATGAGATTTTTCAAAGGATTTTCTTTCTCTCGAACAGCCTGTAAGAAGCACTCACTGAGAACCAAGACGCAGAGGTGCCTGAGAATACCTACTCCAAGAGATGCTGATGCAGACCTAATTCCAGGAAGGAAGCTATCGGTCAGTCACCTTTTCATACAGTTAAAAAGGACATGGCATGACCTTGTTATGAACGACTCAGGTTGATGTCACAGGCATACCTGGTGCACCATGAAAATATATTGATTTGAAAGGATGGATGACATAATTTGGGGGGGGGGGGCGGGNGCCTATTACCCACACTTTGGAGTGATGAGATGGGAGCAGCTACTGGCTTTTATTTTGAGAGTGCTCAGAGCAAGACTATGAGGAACCTGTAGGGAAACACATGGTAGGATGGCTTGGAGAGGAACCACCATCTTGAGTTAGCCCATCTTCTTGGCGTGAATGAAGAGGTTTGTGGGGGCAGGGCTGACTTAGAAATGAGGAGGTGGCTATTCTGCACTCTCCCCCACCTCCCAATCTGGTCAGCTTCCTAGACATCAGCAGAGAGTGATGGACAGCTGCAGATACAGCTGGAGAAGGCCGTGGTATCTAGCTCTGGCTCTGACACTGCAGGCAGAGTGTCTTGCCTTCAGAAGATCCTGAGAACCATTTCACAGACTGCCTTACCTTATCATGGCTTGTTTTTCCAGAAACTGTCCATAAAGCAAACTTTCTCATTCTCTTCTGTAGTCATAGGGGTACAATTACTTACCTAAGGTCACATGCCAACAGGTGAAGGATTTGGGCCTGTCCTCTGGGGTGTAAAACGGGAGTAGAAAAGCTAGTTTTTTAAAGTATTTCTTTGGAAATCAGGAAAAAGAAGTATCGCAGGGGTCTGAGAGGAAAGCCAAGGAAACCCCTAGAGCCCAGAAAAATGACCTCTGAGTCAAGGTAGAGTCTAGAGGGGGAACTAGATGGCTTACAACAATACATGTGTGTTCTCTCTGAGAGATCTGACATTGGAGTGTTGGCAGGGGAGAGCTGCAGTTTCTCTGAAAGCTGTGGAGAAGGGACCCTTGTGTCTTCCTGCTTCTTGAGATGATTTTTGGCATGTGTCACTCGAGGCGCTGCCTTTGTCTTCACGGTGTTGCCCTGGGTATCTGGACCTGGACCTTGTCCTTTCAGCTTCTTATAAGGACACTGGGCTCTGGGTAAGAGCCTGTGATGCTCACTGTCATTGCCAACTTGGCTGCACTTAGAATCCTTTTGGAGACCTCTCTCTCTCTCTNCCTTGGTCTTGCAAACTTTATATGCCCTAGTACAGGGGAACACCAGGGCCAAGAAGGGGGAGTGGGTGGGTAGGGGTGTTGGGGGTGGGTATAGGGGACTTTGGGGATAGCATTTAAAATGTAAATGAAAAAAATACCTAATAAAATTTTGAAAAAAAACTATGGATAATTATGTATCTTGATCTCATTAGGTAATTGGGATTCCTTGGGATACCCCTCTATACATGATTGCATTCATAAACACTTTCTCTTGTGAATCTGCCTATGGTTTGGGGCAGAAAGAAAGACTGGAAGATTATGGGGGCATAGGAAGAGAAAGAATTCCTTCCAGAATTTAAGCAATATAAAAACATTTTCTGTAAAGGCTGATGATATAGAGTTCATGTTCTTCTCATATATAAATATTTTATGTTAAAGAAGCAATAAAGCAGGCTTAACTCCTAAGTGAATGAATATAACATTGGGTTTCATTCCTTCCTGAAGACATCCCTAAGAATCTCAAAGAAAGATAATTTACTTTCCTGCATCCTTTTGAGACAGTCTTCACTTTATCAGCTGTAATACTGGCAGGTGTCCAGAGGACACCTATGTGATCTCAGAGTTCCTTTGTTTTGAACTAACTAATTTGTATTGAATTTATCTGCCTCTCTCTCTCTCTCTCTCTCTCTCTCTCTCTCTCTCTCTCTCTCTCTGTGTGTGTGTGTGTGTGTGTGTGTGTGTGTGTGTGTGTTTATACAGAGGTTTAAGTGAAGAGGAAAGACCCACCCTGACTGTGGGCAGCCTAACCCCATGAGTTCTGGACTAAATGAAAAGGAAAAAACAAGAAAGCCCGCTGAGAACCCAGCTCGCTCTGTCTGTCTGTCTGTCTGTCTGTCTGTCTCTGTCTCTCTCTGTCTCTCTCTGTCTCTGTCTCTGTCTCTGTCTCTCTCTCTGTCTGTCTCTGTCTCTGTCTCTGTCTCTCTCTCTGTGTCTCTCTCTGTCTGTCTCTCTCTGTCTCTCTGTCTCTTCCTCTCTGTCTCTATCTCTGTCTCTCTCTGTGTGTCTCTGTCTCTCTCTGTCTCTGTCTCTCTGTCTCTGTCTCTCTGTCTTTGTCTCTCTCTGTCTCTCTGTCTCTCTCTCTCTGTCTCTCTCTCTCTCTGTGTCTCTGTCTCTGTCTCCCCCTCCCTCTGCTTCCTGACTGCAGATGCAAGTGAGAATAGCTACCTTAAGCTCTTCCCACCTTTCCTCACCATGATGGGCCCTGTCCTTAGACCATGAGCCACAATACACCATCCTTCCCTGAGTTGCCTCTGTCATGGTGCCAAATAAGTAACTAATGCCGGATGCACATGGATGGATCACCAGGATGAGCTTATCATGTGATCATCAGTCAAGTCTGCAGAAACTCTCCTTTCACTATATGAGCACATTCATAGCTTCTGGGATGTAGGCGTAGGTTTGGGGGAAGCCACCATTCGACTTGGAGGAGTGGTTGGGGGTTCTGGAGCAGGGCACACGAGAGCACCTCCTGTGTTTTTAAAAGATGAGGTGGTGCTGTACAGAATGGGGTGGGAGGTACTCAGAGCATCAAGCATCATTTGGGTGGCTGTTGTGGTGTCTATGCTGAAATGGGATGCCAAGAGAGATGGAGAGACAGACAGGCTGTAGTTCTGTGTAGGATTGGATGGTTTAGAAATAGCAAGTAAGAAAATAAAACGGGAAACATGGTGTGCCTGCTGGGTGGGTGACCGTGCTCTTCGGTGACGAAGGGAAAGCTGGGCAGTAGTGGTGATGCCCATGTGAACCCTGGGGAGTTGGGATGTCAGGCTTGGGTTTAGATGTGTGGATCTGTAGGTCAGTGGATACAAACACTTGACTATAGTCAACTTAGAGTTGCTGATGTTAAAGCCAGAGACTGGACCCTTATCTTTTGGGGACAGAGAGAGAGGGGCAAGTAGGCAGCTCGGGACCTCGAGTGAGATGGACTATGACTCTGGTTGTCATTGTCATCTTTTCCTCCCCCTTCCTCCTCCTCCTCCTCTTCCTCCCCTGCCTCCTCCCTCTCTTAACCCCTCCTACTCCCCTCTTCCCCTCTCTCCCTCTCCCTCCTCCTTCCTTCCCTCTTCCCCTGCCTCTTTCTCCTCTTCTTCCATTTCTCCCTCTCCTTCCCCTTCCCTCCTTCTTCTGTATGGCATGTTTACTTGTTAACGTGGGTGTGTATTCACTTGCCCGTGTATTCTTATGAACATGTGTGGGTGTATGTAGAGACACACAGGACAATAGTCTTTATTTTTTGAGACCGTTTTTTCAGATTAAAGCCAAACTCATAGATTCATCTAGGCCGACCAGCTGATGAACTTCAAGAATTCCCTAGTCTTTCGTTTCCCAAGTGCTTATGTTATGCCTGTGCTACCAATACTAGCTTTCCCTATAGATTCTGTAGATTGGAACTCCACTTGTTATGCCTGTGTGGTAGTCACTTTACAGACTGAGCCAGCTTCCCAACACTGGTTCTCTATTGCTATGCAGGGCACTGCCCTGGCACCAACTGTTTCCGTCTCATGCCTGGCCCTCAGTTGGCATTTGTGTCATGACCTGAAAAGGCAAGTGTGTGGGTGATGTGGGCCACCAGGAAGACCGGCCTCAGTTGTCATGGGCTGTCACAGAAACCCTTGTGGGTTAATATTTATTTCATTACCAGCGTTGGTTTCCTTTCCTGTCCTCTGTTCTCAGCCCACCGAGCCTGATTGGCAGATGCACTGTCTGTTTCTTCTTGGTTTAGATGGTATGCTTGTTCTTCAGTGCCATCTTCATTTATTAACCTACATTCATTTTTAATTTGAATGCACCAATCAATAATTCTTTCACTTGACAGTTTTTTTGACAGTCTGCTGCTGCTGCATTTTGCTGTTCAGCATGAATTCAATTTAGTACAATGATATCAATTTGTACAAGCAAAGGAAAGTTGTTCTTGCCTTCCCATCCTGGATTGAGGTGGCTAGAAAATACATGTGTTTATTTTGTCCTGGGAAATTTTTAACATAGAGGTACTTAACAGTTTTCTCCACAAGGGGATTCAGGACTGGAGAACATTGCATTTTTTTTTTCTTGTTGGATATAGGATTGTATTTATGCTATAAATCCACCTGAAAGGTCAGATTCATTTTAATTGAGATTAAAAATCATGGACAGCCGGGCACGGTGGCACACGCCTTTAATCCCAGCACTCGGGAGGCAGAGGCAGGCAGATTTCTGAGTTCGAGGCCATCCTGGTCTACAAAGTGAGTTCCAGGACAGCCAGGGCTATACAGAGAAACCCTGTCTCGAAAAAC
>NC_034605.1:48753200-48808346 GCF_900095145.1 Mus pahari | reverse complement strand
TGTGTGTGTGTGTGTGTGTGTGTGTGTGTGTGTGTGTAAAGATTTTCTAACTTTTCTACTGAACCTTTGTGCTGGAGCTCAATAGGTCAAAAGATCTGGGGGTTTCTGGATAACTCTGGCCCCTCCCCCTTCTAGGTCCTTCCACTGTTTACTGCGTTTTGTTGTGGTAACTACTGGGCACTACTTGTTGCCCTGGGTATTTGGCTCTAGTTCTTTTTTCTTTTCTTTTTTTTTTCTTTACTCTGGTGTTTGGGTTGGAGCTGGTGCCAGCTTCCCTGCCTGGTGTGTCACAGAGATCCCTTAAACATTGTTGCCCTCTGTGGACACACAGCGATCCCTTAAACATTGTTGCCCATCCTCGGGGTATAGAAAAGCAGCGTGGAAATGAGTCAGAAGTCAGTACAGCCGGAACCAGTGTGTGCCGCGTGAACTGTGTAAGTCAGAGGGTTGGTTGAGCCACATGTGCCTGGCACTCTCGTGCCCTGCTTTGGAGCCCGGAGGTGGCTTCAGGTCTCTGAGTTCAGGGTTTTCCATGCTGACTCGTCGCTCGGTGGCAGAGGCCCTGGCTCGCATGGATGCTGTGGTGGCAGGGTGTTACATTGGCACGGGAACATCACCAACAGTTTCCTGGGCTACACAGTTCCCATGTTCTCTCTGTGCTAAGGGACACGGGGGGTAGGGGGTGGGGTGGGGACGGTTTTGATGGCTGGAAACTACGCTATTGATTGGCTTTGAAAGACAGCTGCATGTTGGGTGCAGATCTGAGAGATTGTCACAGGGCTCATGTTCTCTTAGAAGTGTCCCTATGGGGTCAAGTGGTTGCCTGGGGATCAGGGGATTGGTATTAGTGAGTTACATTAGGATGTACTATTGTAGCCTGCTGCTCCATTTAGGTAAAGAGAAGGATTTTTTTTTTTTTTGCCAAACTAGGAAAGTTTTGGCCATGGCATGCCACCCCATATATGGCCTTGTGAGAACCTACCGTCCCCATTGCCACCTTGACACTACCTGCTTCTGTGCTGTATGGACCAGGCTGGGGAAGTCTCTGCGTCTCTTAAATATGTTAATATAGGTCCGGGGATGCCGCTCAATTTGTACCATGCTTGCTTACCAGGCATGAAACCTGGGCATTCACTGTGGTGGTCTGTGTCTATACAAGCAGTGAGGAAGTGGAGGCAGGGGGATCAGAACATCTTCAGCTTTGCACATTCAAGACCCGCCTGGGTTACATGAGATTCTGTCTCAAAACAAAACAAAACAAACCGGAATGTATTTAATCAGTAGCTGACTGGGGCTGGGGTGTGGTAATTATCTTTTTATCAGTTAGTCTGAACATACATACGCCTTTGTGTAATTAAGATCACTTTTCAGTTTCTGGTCCAGCGTATATAATTCTCATTGTACTCCTGATTGGTCACTTGGGGGCTTTGGGGTAGATATATCATGGTAGTTCCCCTGCATCAAGCTATGTGGACTTCAGAGCGACATGGAGAAGGAACAACCAACCAAATTCCATTGACCCAGCCCATCCAGTTGCCTGATTGTATAAATAAAGTTTTATTAGAACACAGCCATGTCTTGTGTATGCAGCTATTTTCATACCACATTTGGCTGTATTAAATTGGCTCCTTGCAGAATAGGCTGTGGTCCAGCAAAGCCCAACGTATGCACTAGCCGGTCCTTGTGAAGTGTACGTCACGGAAGCACAGGGAGAAGTCCCTTAACCATTGGCTCGACTTAAAAGCAAAGGGGGCGTCCCGGAAGGAATGTGGCTGCCAAGGTCTCAGGGCTGGTTAGCTGGAGAGCAGGGGCTTCTAGCTAGCTCCTTTTGTGCTGCTGCTCCTTCTGTTGGCAGAGGGATATTGTGAGCCTTGTGGTTTACAGATGGCCAGCCATGACATCAGACTAAAATAAGGCTTATTTCAGGGGCAGGAATGGTTTGCAAACTGACTTTCCCAGGCCAGATCAGCAGCCAGCTTGGCATCCATACTCACATAATTCAGACAGACAGACAGAGAGAGAGAGAGAGAGAGAGAGAGAGAGAGAGAGAGAGAGAGAGAGAGAGAGAGAGAGAGACTTGTGTGCCCGTGGTAGGAGGATCACATGCGTCATAGCAGGCCTGGGAATATCAGAGGATCACCTCAGGTGTCAGCCTTCACCTTCTACCTTGTTGGAGACAGAGTGACTTGTTATCAGACTAATTAGGCCCAAGAACTTTTGAGGATTCTCCTGTCTTTCCCTCATGTCTCTCCTAGGGGTTCTGGAATTACTGAGACTCCAGATACATACCCAGCTTTAGCATGAGTTCTAGGATTTGAACTCAGACTCTTACAATTGCACAGCAAGGGTTTTTTTTGTTTTTTGTTTTTTCCCTCCACCCCTCACTTATTCACCTTATGAACATCACCTACCCGGCGCCTGGACTGGGGACCAGGGCCCTTTAGCTAAGGACATTTGGAGGAGAGGAGCTGACAGAGAGCTAGCTGCACGCCTTTTCCTTGTTCTGTTTTACACTTCATCTTGTGGGTATATCCACAAGATGCAGTGATCAAGCTGGGCGTGGTGAGGTTTGCCTGTAATCTCTGCGCTCTGAGCTGAGGCAGGAGGATAGCAAGACCCTACGTCAACTCCCTCATCCCTTCCAAAGTAGCAGTCCTATAAAGAAGGCTGGGTTGGCGCAGCCCTGGTGTGGGGAGGGAGTAGGAGAGCGTCTCCATGGAATGGGAGACGAAGGATGATCCCAAGGAGGTCGGAGTAGTCCAGGAAGGGAAACCGCAACAGAAGGGGCTGGGGCCTCCAGCTATGCAGGGTGTCCAGTCATTGGGAAACTCAAGCAGAGGTAGGGCAAAGGGTATGTGGTGGTGAAGACATAACAGGAAACATTGCTGGACAACTGGACCTGAGCCAGGGCATTTGTTGCTAAGAAATTACGGACTGGGGTTACAGTCTGGGGGCTCGGAACTGTGGATTCCAGAAGACAGAACTTACGAGAACAAGCCTGCATATTTGTCTGCATGCTAAGCATCCTGTATGGGTGGAGTAGAAAATATCGTAAGTGTAAAAATAGGATCTTTTTTTGAACCCAGGGCTTTGTGTGTGCCACATAAGTCATCTTTGACCAAACTATATCCCTAGCATTTTTCAGGGGATTGAGTTGTGAGGACCAATTCTCAATGTAGCCCTGGCAGACTTTGAACTCACTACGTAGTGAGTTCAGACTGTGTTTGAACTCCTGACCCTCCTGCCTCTCTCTGCCTGGGGAGAACTGGGATTACAGGCATTTGCCATAGATTCATTTTGATTGAAATAAGAGCCTTCTTTCAGGTACACAGCTAAATGATACTATGATTCATCAACCAAAACCACTTAAAGATGCTAAATTAATGGCATCTCTGTGAATATTATCTTCTTAATCATCCCATACTAAAGGTAAAATATTTATTGTCCCAAGTCTGCAGCAATTTTTATTCAAATCATAACCCTTGAAAACTCTCGCTCTGGATGGTAGACATGCTATGTTTTTTTTTATTTGTTATTTTTTGTTTGTTTGTTTTTAAGAATACAAATGAATGACTTCTGGACTTATAAACTGCTCCAAATCTTACCAGCTGTGTGAATTTGAATATATTATGAGTCTAAGCCTGAGCATAAAATAATGGCATTTCCTCTTAAGATTGTTACAAAGATATGCTAATTTATGAAAAACACGTAGCAGGCATGGGCCCGGTGCCCGGTGGGGTTGTGGCTCACTAAGTTAACTTTCCCTTAACTATGGCTCATGCCTATGTCCTTTAGGGCTGAAACCCTGAGAAAGATGAGTTCGGATGGGAGAATTGTCCAGCCTGTTGGTTTCTAAGTGAGGAGAAAAGTGGCGTGGCCTGCATTTGGGCAGAGAGGCAGGGAGGGAGGAGACCTTTTGAGACTTCAGGCATGCCCAGAGCTGGGAGACAGGTTAAACTTACTGAAACCTGCCTCTGTGATTTGGTTTTTCCTGGCACAGAAGGCGTGAATACTGGAAAATTACACAGCTCATTTTTTTTTTTTTTTGAAGTTAATCTAGATTAGAACGCACTCAGGGTACATAGTACCCATGAATGTAATGAACTAATATCATCTCGTGATGAAGATGGGGCTAGAGAGATGGCTCGGTGGCTAAGAGCACTTGTTAGAGGGTTTGAATTTGGTCCTCAGAACCCATGTGGTATATGTGCATGCAGTCAAACACAGATATACATAAAATGAAAACAAGTTACAACTTGCCTATGAGGTCTCTTTCCTTTTGATATCACAGAAACTTAGTGTTGAGAACATACTACTGTGGAACCTTAAAGAGAAGTACCCGTACAGCATTTGATGTATAGCATTTGACATATGTCGGCCTTTAAATAGTTACGTACTATGCACATTACTAAACATTACTGTATCTGTGCCAAGACAGTAACTGGAAGTTGGGATACTTTTATTTTCTTTTTTAGTTATGGTTTTTTTTTTCAAAATGTACATATACATGCATATATACGCACATATTCTGTATATATCTGTATTTACATGTATGTATGTATGTGTCTACATGTGTGGTGCTAAGATTAAACCCAGGGTATTAGCACATGATTGGTAAGCACTCTATCCCCGAGTCTCATCTGCACCTCAGGATACTTTTTAGAGGTCTCAGCACTAAGGACTGAATTGGCATGCTGGATAAAATGTGTCCTCCTCTGGGGGGGGGGGGGAACTATGACATGGAGGCTGATGGTAGTTCTCTGCTCCACCCCTTGAGTGACACTTCAGCCAGTCCCCTGCTCAGACTAGAGAGGGAAAGACTGGCTCATGATCACTGGTCGAAGTGAGAAATGGCAGTGTAGTCTTACGCAGGAACGGGGCTGGTCAGTATCGGATGGGTTTTCTTGAATCTTTAACTGTGACAGCCCAGGCAGAGCTGGTATGAGGGAGGCTGTTCTTTGGTCTGTTACATGGTTTTGATGAAGGTTGCCGACGTTTCTGATTCCACCTTCTCCATCTCAGAGTTCAGGATAATCATCAGGGTTCTACCGACCTCACAGCATTTCCTGTGCAAGTTGCTCATGGGTTATGAAGTTGTGTGCACAGGAGGGCTCCTGTTTTAATGTCAGCTACAGCCCTGCTTATGGGACAGCGACAGCTTTCTGGACCACAGGGCTACAGTGAGCAGGCAGGTGAAGCTTAGCTCTTTGCCCACCCCACGTACCTGAAGGATGAGCTTTAGAAACTGGGTAAAGGTGAGCATTCTGGTTTCCAGTCAGGCATGTGGAGAATTACCTGAAAGTCTTGTAGGATGTGTGTGTGTGTGTGTGTGTGTGTGTGTGTACACATACATACATATAGAAGCTTCTTCGATGAAGGCTGAGGGATGCATTGATCTATGGGTATAATGATACATTGTTAGGGGCTCATTGTTAAAACCAATCATTTGAACCTGTGCCCAGCATTCTGGCTCCATCAATCCGGGGTGGAGCTTGAACATCCACCTCAGTATCTCTCTCCCTCTCTCCCTGTCTCCCCATTTCTCCCCCACCCCACCTTCCCTGTGTGTTCATTCATATGCACACGGAGGCCAGAGGTTGATATTAGATATATTTCAAGGCAGAGTTTTTCACTAGATGAGGGAGCTAGAGTTCCTTGCCAGTAAGTCCCAGGGAACTGCCTGACGCTGTTTCCCTAGCACAGGAATTGGAGATGTACCATGTGGCCTGGCTTTTCTGTGGTTTCCAGCCATCCACTCTCATGTCCTTCGTCTTGCATGGACACTTGAGCCACTGCTGCATGAACGTCTGCACTATAGCCAGCTCTGTGGACTGTCACTGGTAACCTGAGACCACATTGGAAGGATTGATTGAAGGCAGAGAGAATTCAAACACGGTGAAGACACACCCAACTACATTTTCTCTTTGTACATATGCCCCACACATTGAAATCACCAGAATGGAGTTCACATTCCATCCTTCCTCCTGCCGAATAGTTTGACTGCAGACGTTGGCCAATAAAGGCAGGCCATTACCCTCAGATAGAGCGAATCCACCTGAGACCATCCACACTGGCAAACCAGTTTGTTCCCACACGTAAGTGATCAAAGGCTGACAGTGGCTTCTGGCTTTGTTCTCCTTTAAAAAAAGATTCAGTGAGTAAGCTGGTTTTATAGGAATGCCTTTCAAAGCTGTTCCTGTAAACCCAGTGTTTGTAAATTAAAATAGAGGAAGCAGAGCTGATGAACCCAGACTTATGGGAACTTACTCTGGTCTGTGTACGTTCATAATGTGGACCAGAACCCTACTCTGTTGTTTGCTAAGGTTGAACTTGCTGTCATGGTCTCTGTCATCCCGCCATGTATGTATGTGAGTGTGTGTGTGTGTATGTGTTGTGTATGTTTGTATGAGTATGTGTGTGAGAGTATGTGTATGTGAGTGTGTGTGTTGTGTGTGTTGTGTATGTTTGTATGAGTATGTGTGTGAGAGTATGTGTATGTGAGTGTGTGTGTATGTGTTGTGTATGTTTGTATGAGTATGTGTGTGAGAGTATGTGTATGTGAGTGTGTGTGTGTGTGTTGTGTATGTTNGTGTGTGTGTGTGTGTTGTGTATGTTCGTATGAGTATGTGTGTGAGAGTATGTGTATGAGAATGTGTGTGTGTGCACGCTTGCGCATGAGCATGTTCATTATGACTTTACAGTATTTGACTTGATTTTCTTGCTGGAGGCAATGACTGAGAGAGTCTGGAGAGCTGGCGTTAATTGTTTCATCAAGTTCGTGTGAGTCACATCTCCCGCTTGTCTTAGCGATTTGACTGCAAAGAGAAGTGCTAGTTCCTGAGGGCCGTCTGAGCCATGTACACTAGGATGCCTCCTCTCAGGGGCTTGGGATTGGGTATGAGTGACGTGAACTCTGTGTGTGTGTGTGTGTGTGTGTGTGTGTGAGTGTGTGTGTGTGAGTGTATAACTGGCAAATTCTATATAGCCTCCCATCAGATGCCATAGTCAGGGCATTAACTCTAGAAGAGATCAATTACTAAAAACCAGGTGAGGGCTTTACACCAGTAGCAATGTACCCACTTGCCTAGTATACAGGAGATCCTCCGTTTAGTCCTCCATGTTGAAATTTTTGCTCTCCAAAGCTTTGAATGCTAGGCATGGAACACAGGGATGGTATTTTTTTTCCTAGCATACCCAAGGACAGGGGTTCATTTCTCAGCAGTTAAAAATACATCCTCACTGCATGCCCCTAGCCTGTTTCCAGCTTGATCTACAGGTGTTGAGGGAAGAAGACATTCTCCACAGAAAAAACACCATTGGGCGCAGCAACACGAGCTGGGTAGCTTGGATCGCAAGGCTTGGTTTCTTGTCTTCTCGTTCTCGGCGTGTGGTTCCCTCACATCTTCCTGTTTGTTGGTCCCTTCCTCTTCTGACTGTCCTCACTGCTGTTTCTCCTCGAACTGTTCTGGGCCACGGGCCTTGCTCCCTTGCTGTCGCCTCCTCCTGTAGTGCCTCTGACACTGTGCCCCAGTGTGTTCGCACAGACTAGGGATTGCCCCTCAGTGCCCGCCCCTACAGGAGGAGAGCCTGGGTGTCACTTAATGAGTTGTCATTTCCCTTCAGGGAGGATTCACGAGGTAAACACTCAGATCTCAAGCATCCATTGCAGTTTGTTTTGAAGGATACCCAAGTCTGGACCTGGAATCCTTTATCAAGATGGAAGGCACTTCAGGATCCCAGAGAGAGGCCTGTTCTCTCTGCCAGGCAGTTCCCAGCTTTCCTTAGTCAACCGCTGACTGATTGACTTTCTTTGATCCTAAACGAGGTTTATGTGGTCTTGAATTTCACACAATTTGACTATTTAGCATGCATCTACTTCCTCATTTCAGCTTTCTTCCCTTCCTCCTCTACGTTCCTCCCTACCTCATACACCTTCCTGCTCTGAAAATATAATCTCTGTATATTTGTTGGTTTCTCCCAATAACACATCCTGGGATTAGAACTCAGGTCCTTAGGCATTCCAGTAAGCACCTTTCTCCACTGAACCACCTTGCCAATCCATGCTTTCCATTAAAAAAAGAAAGTCCAAATTGTTTGCAATATTATCTGTTAGCATCAATAGGATCTGTGGAGATATCTCCTCTCCATGTGTTGTTGTTGTTGTTGTTGTTGTTGTTATTATTATTATTATTTGCAATAGTGGGATCTGATCCAGGACCTTGCACAAGCTAGAGAAGTGTTCTTCCATTGAGCCCCAATCTCAGCCATGCCCCCTCTCGTTACTAATATTGGTCATTTTGTTTCCTTCTCTTCATGCTTGATCTTGCTAGGTGGTCACTCTATTAAGCTGTACATTGAGGCTCACTTTCCGCTTCATCCGTCCCTGCCCGTATTGGGATCATTTCCTCTTTTTTCCTCATTTGTGGGTGTAAGCGGAGCTACACAACTTTATCCCTTGAAGATGGATGTATATTTCTCTGAGCATCCCCTTCAATTATAACAAGATGATCTTCTACTTCTGCTAACTGTATAGATGTCCACTGTAGGGAGGCTACATTGCCACACAGCTGCCTGATATTCAGACTTCGCCCACCCTCTTGCCACATGATACACACACACACACACACACACACACACACACACACTTGTGTGTAGTTAATGGGCATCTTTGATTGAAACTAGACACAACTTGTATGTACCCTTCTTGGGCAAAGCCAAGGACTGGCCCGATTGGAGTCATCCTGGTATCAGGGAGACCATCTAGTGGTCTCCTGCAGAATCCCAGGAGACTTTAGGGGTCAGGCTAGAACACTGGCTGTCAGAGCAGAACAGCAGAAGGAACAGTTGATGATCGGTACTTTGAAAGAAAAGTGAGGGTGATTGTGTCAAGCACAAATGGCAAATGTATCGAATTTCTACACTTAAAAAAAATAATTAAACCTCATTCTGTTCCCTTCTAGATCTAGTGTAGGTTTTCTTTTTAGTGTTTTTTTTTCTTTTTCTTCAGAGTTATGTATTACTTTCCTCCAAGCGGAACAGCCTCCCTGTCCTACGGAGTTCAGCTGTGCGCTCTTGCAAAGCCTCATCCCACCTGGGTACCTTGATCCTTTCTAACCACTCCTAGATGAGCTGGGAAGGTCATGGGACCTGAGCATCTAAATGCTCAGAATCACCTGTTATATACTATGCCCCCTTAGCTGCATAGGGCCTCAGGGCCGGGCTAGGGTATATAGGCCAGAGACAACTACATAAGGGGGCTTCATGTATGTGGGAAAAGCCATTGGGAAAGCCATTAACCCTGCTGGGTAAAGACTTTCTGGTGCGGCTTTTGGAGGGGGAGCACACAGAACTCTTGTAAGTGACCCCCTAGGTCTTGTAAGGAAGTGCAATATACTCATTGTTCCCTAGAATAAACTTTTGTGGAAGGGCAGCTTGGTTTGTTGTTGGGACCTTATGAGGAGAGGTAGGTATTGCTCATGTCTCTTCCCCACACACCAGAGAGGAATTTTAGCAACTGCATTATTCATATACATGTATTTATCCTAGTATGTAAATACCAGATTAAAAAAATTAGATGTTTGGGTGGCTGGAGGTTGGAACCTAGGAAGAAGAATGTGTGTGTGTGTGTGTGTGTGTGTGTGTGTGTGTGTGTGTGTTCATTTCTTCTTGTTTTGAATTTGGGTTGCCAGCAGACTACTTGGGTAACGGTGACGATCCCAGACTGGAAGGCAATAGAGTTGAGAGTCCTGAGTGGTACCATTAGAACTGTTCCCACGGGACTGGCAAAGTAGGAGGAGGAGATATTTGGGAACAGATTCATGTATTTTTAATTTGTTAAAAAATGGTTTGAGGTGGTCTCCCTACATAGCTTTGGCTGTTCCTGGAACTTGCTATGGAGACTAAGCTGGTCTCCAACAGGTGCAGATCCTTTGACCTTCTCAGCTTAGTTTCCCAACTGCTGGGATTACAGGTTTGCATCACCGTGTCCCCTGCAGATGGATATGGAGGATGACCTCCAGCAGAAATGGGAAGTCTGAACCTCACATCATTCATCTGTTTAGGGAACCTTGAAGAAAGCCTGTCACCATCTTAGGATCCTCCTCCCCTCCCCTCCCCCCCCCCGAGAGCTTTCCAATTCTTCATTCAGCACAAGCCCTTGAATGTTCTATGTCAAATTCTACTCTCGGTATTGAGGGGAGGTGACTCATTAAGAGGTGGTCATTTCTAACACCAGGAACAGGTAACACACTATACTGTTGCTCTCTGTGACGATAGAGCTGTTTTTGGTCCACAGAGAAGGAGGAAGCTCAGACTGGGTTACTAGGGACGGACAGGGAGAGAAGACTTTCAGAGCGCATAGTACCCTTCAAAATGAGCCTTAGGGGACTGGGTATAGTTCGGACAAGTATATGAAATCTACACAGCAAAGAAAGGCCGAAGAAACATTGCAGAATGCTCTCTGAATAGCTGGATGGGAACAGAGTCGTCTGTTTATGGGGCTGATAGGTACTACGCAGCTGGATACAATTGACATGGGGCAGATGACAAGGGATCTGTATGCCAAACCACGAGAGCTGCCTTAGACCCAACATGCAGTGCGGGGGCCCACAGACAGACTTGAAGCACGGATGTGAAAGACCAGGTGTAGGTCCCAGAAATCATTCTCCAGGGCTTTGGACAGGGAGACCACAGAAAAGCAGTTATAGAAATGCAGGCGGTAAAGAAACATTTGCTTAACAGGGACGGAGCGCACGCTCCAGGCTGATCACGGGTTATCCCTCACATATCAATCTAATGGTCGAAAGGGAGTGGCGGAGTGGGCAGATCGGAGAGAAGAGGTTCACCCACAAGTCTCTAGAAGACCTCCTGACTGATTAGACATTGAGGTAAACAAGGGGAGAGGTTTCTGATGAAGGCTCAGGGTGGATAAAGGACACACTGCACTATGATGGGGACTTCAGGGACAAAGCCAGGAGACACCCTGGTCTCAGACGCTTCCCCAACACCCACATGGAAGGGCCAGACCTCAGGCTTCTGCACCATCTTTGTCCAGTGAAAGAAATGGGCTACCTGGTTCCGTCCTGTTTCACTATCTACTCTAAGTCGCTTTCTGTTTAGTTTCCTGACTGGGGAATCACACTTCAGTGAAGGTCTCTCCCCAGAGGCTCATGTCTGACTGAGCAAACCAGCAGAGCTATGACTCATTGTAGGTAAATCTGAAAGAGATGGCTGCTGGTTTCAGTACCTACCTGCTGCTATCTGCCTTTTCTTGGTGTGTCTCTCTCTCTCTCTCTCTCTCTCTCTCTCTCTCTCTCTCTCTCTCTCTCTCTCTCTCTCTCTCTCTCTCTCTCTCTCTCTCTCTCGCCCCACCTGGAGCTCACTCCCTATCTTGGCTTGCTCTCTGTATTCCTATCACGTGACCACCCAGAACGCTCCAGTTGGCAAGAAATTTGGGATCATTGGGCCAGAGCTGTACTCAACAAACGACAGAAACCGACTGGGGGAGTTGGGTGGCATACTGATTGATGGTCAGTTTGGTTGAGAGCCAGTCTGGTCCCCTTTATGCTGTGCCTAACCCCCACTGGCACTCACCCCACCAACTTGCTCAGCAAGCGAGCAGGGCAGCAATGTGTCTATTTGTGCAAACGTTTGGGAACGACAGCCGGTGTTTGCAACTTGAAGACGTCGCACAAAGGTCAGGGTTACTGAGAAGAAAGTAAATACCTTTGCCCTGATGCAGAGACACTGGGTCTTTGGGTGTCAGCCTTCAGTTGGGCTAGCCTCTGTCTTGAAGTATCCTCTGAAGGCTCACTCTCAGGTTTCCATCAGGGTTAGGAGAATTTGCTGCTGTGCTGTGCCTTCAAAGACACAGTAGCAAGCACTGAAATAGGCATGCAGTGTGGGAACTATTTCTCCCGGTCAGAGTTTCAAGTGCTGCAAAGAAACGTGTCCTAAGGACACGTTCTTTCATCAGCTTGGAGCATCTGGTTTGTGCTCTCGCAAGGACACGACACCTCCAATTATGGCAGTCCCAGGCAGGTAAACACTTGAGGTTTTGATCTGTACAAATTCTTCAAGGAAGCAGCACACGGCTGCTTACAGGACTGGTTTGTAGTCCTTGACCGATTTCATAGAGTGGCATCTGACTTGTGTGGGGGGGAGGGGAGAGGGATGCAGAGGAGGCTGGGAGATCCCTTTTCAACCCGTGCTTCTTCACCTGTTTTCTCTCTGACCTGCACAGAAGTGGAATGTTGTGTTCAGGTGTCCCGAGGCATAGAGTGAAAGTGGACGGCAGGGCTGGGGTGGTGTCTCTTTCTGTAAAGCGCTTGACTTACGGGGACGAATAGGCCAGGTGTGGTGGCATGTATGTGCTGAGGAGAGTGGCTGTGACAAGCCTGGCCAGCCTTTCTGCTTGGTGAGTACCAAGCTATGGTTGATGCTTGGGCTCTCTGTCTCTCTCTGTCTCTCTGTCTCTCTTTCTCTTTCCCTCCCCTCTCTCACACACACAGACTTACAGCAAATGAAAATATTAACCCCAGTGTTTATTTTTTTAGCCTACTATTTAAGGAATACTCATGCGGTGGCCCCTCTTCTCACGGCCTTTATAGATTTGCTTTTTTTTTTTTTTTTTTGTGGCAGTAGATCTCTAACATTAGTACATTGACATTGTCATGTCTATATATATTACCACCACATAGATGGGCCTTGTATTACAGGTCTTCCTCTAACTGAACCGATAGAGAACCAATGCCTTTGACCCTGCAGTCCATCATAGCCACTGCGCGCATGAAGTCTCGAGTCTCCAAGTGTTTTCTTTTGTTCGTATTGCTTTGCTTCCCATCAAGTTGCACCGCCATTCACAGACTACAGTGGGAATTCGAGAGTTGTAAGAGGGATTAAACATGGGTCACTGTGCCCAAACCTTTAAAAGAGAGCAATGGCTTGCCTAGGGGACGTTGGCCCATCGCAGCCCACTTACTTAGGAGTTACAGTTAGGAGCTCCACTCTGCTGGGCTTGTCTGTTTATGGTCTCAGCACTCAAACCATTTCTGGGCTTATCACTCATGGCTCTCACACTGATGTTCCCCCAAGTCCTGCCTCTGTTCAATGTTAGGATATTCAATACATTGTTTTCCCCTCAGTGTAGGCAAACCAATGTTTAAAGGTGATGCCCACTTCCCCCTAAGTGAAGGCTCAGTCAGTTTCTTTTCCTTTTCCACTTAGAAATGAGATGAAGACTCCATTCTCCCAGAAGCACATGCTTGTAGCCACAAGCCTCTGCCCGCTGGCTGCCTGGGGGCTGCTCTGCATCTTCCCTCCCATCCTTCCCTCCCATCAGCTTGTAGATCCCTGTGAGTGTTCAGCTTTCACTCCTGCCAGCATTGGGAGGTCTGTAGGTGGTGGCTGAGAAGCTGCAGGGGAGGGACCACGGGGGATATTGTTTGGGTTGGCCATAGCAACTGGAACCACTAAAGGAGCAAGCCTAGTTCTGGCTGCTCTGTAAATGGCCGGGGATCCTGCCCTATCTCAGGATTCTTGAGCTGGTAAGTATGACTCCCCTAGCCTTTCTCCTGCGTGCATACTGTCTACCAGGGCTAGGAGCTGGTGGGCTCGGGGTGGGGGGTGGGGGAGGCCAGAGCTCAAGGTGCCCCCCAGCAGAAACAGAAGGTCCACAGAAGCTGAGCCAGGAGCATGCGCTGTATTCCCGGGGACACACCCCTAGCCGTGTTCTCGCCACTCAACCAGGGCTTGAGCACGGTACCTCAGAAAGCCTCAAGAAATTGCCAGTCTCACTAGCAGGAAGGAACTGAGGGAGAGGCAGATCCAAGAGGTGTGATAATTGCATTATTTGAAAGGTTTCCTCCTCCTCCCCCTCCCCCCCCCCGCAATTCTTTCTTTCTGCTTTTGAAAAACATGAGCAACCTACCACATGCATTTCATAAAATGTCACTGAAAAACGGAGCAAGATGCAGAGCGAGGCTCTGTAGCTTAATAATAGTTCATTTTGCCACTTGGAATAGCTTTTCCATTCCGACTAGGTGTCACTCTGCTTATTTTAAGCTGTTATTTTATCCCTAGCAGATTACAGATTTTATATTCTAGAGTTTTCTACTAGGGAAGGCATTTCTTCTTCTTCTTCTTCTTCTTCTTCTTCTTCTTCTTCTTCTTCTTCTTCTTCTTCTTCTTCTTCTGCTGTTGCTGCTGCTGCTGCTGCTGCTGCTGCTCAAAGTTAAAAAAATCACTTTGGTGCAAAGAGTAACCTATTATGGGTACTGAGGTTTGAAAGTTACTCTCTCTAAAAGGGCAAAATGATTCTTCCCCAAACTCATCGGAGGCTGACATTTCATTCTGGGGAAGTCTACGGAAGTTGGTAAGGGTTTCTGTTAATAAAAACAAGTGGTGCTGTTCTTATCGCCTGTGGGTATCTGCTCTGTAAGCACATGCCTTGTGGTATGGCTCTGTCTCCCTGGGAGTCACAACGGGCCTCTGAACCCTCTTACTATGACCCACAAACAGTGTTCAGCCCTTGCTCTGGTAGGTCCAAAGTCAAACCATGAATAAACAAACAGGGCACAACAGCCCCGCTTGTCCAACTGCAGCTCAATCTGTGTGCCCGAAACCCACTTGGAACCTGGCTGTGAATTCAGCTAATTGTACTGGTTCCTCTTTCAAACCCAGCTCGCTAGCATTCTGCTTATCTCTGCTGGTCCTCCATCCCTCCCCCCCCACCCCCCCCACCCCCATCCTCCTTTCTTTGAGTGCTAAGGAGACAGGGAAATTACTCAATTTGTAAAGCCTCCTTGGTGTGGTCACAGATGCTGAGATTAGCCTGAATTTTGTGACTGTTTATGGCGGAGCTTACTTGCCTCTTTTTGGGCTGTTTTTTTGGTTGGCTTTTGGTTGAAGAATGAGTCTTAGTCATTTCTGCTGTGGAGCTTCTGAGTTCTTGAACCGAACAGACAAACATACACGGATAGATGGACGTCAACGGCACATAGTAGGACTCGTTTAGTGTCACACCAAACATGGAGGAACAGAAAACAGAAGTAAAATGTTCCCCAACCCTGTTTATTTCAGGATATGCTATTTGTTATACAAGTGAATATTTTTCATATTTTCTTCTGAATATAAAATGTTTGTGTTCCTGACACTGGAGAGTTTTCTGTGTCTTTGCTTTCTCTTTTAAAAATTCTCTCTCTCTCTCTCTCTCTCTCTCTCTCTCTCTCTCTCTCTCTCTCTTTCTCTCTCGAAAGTCTTACATTGTAGTCTAGGCTGGCTTTGAACTTTTTATTTTCTCTTGCCTAAGCCTCCAGAGTGCTGAAATGACATCCCAGCTTGGTTTCTGTCTGTTTGAAGAGTTAGCTAGTTGAAAAAAGCTTGTAGCATTACACACAATTTATTTTATGGACTTGGGCAGACAGATGACCCTAAACATCGGAGTTTTAGAGACCAAGCACATTTAAAATATCTCAAATGTTCCAATTTTAAATATAGCATTTACAGTAATTTTTTAGAGAATTTTATACATGTATATTACGTATTTTTATTGGATTCATCTCCCACTTAAACTTCTAACTCAGTAGTTCTCAACCTGTGGGTCATGACCCCTTGCAGTGTGCAGGGGTAGAAATGATTTTTTTCACAGGGGTCATATGTTAGATATCCTGCATATCAAATATCTTCATTATGATTTACAACAATAGCAAAATTACAGTTGTGAAGTAGCAGGAAAAATAATTTTCTGGCTGGTGGACACAGCAACAGGAGGAACTGTATTAAAGGGTCTCAGAGTTAGGAAGTCTGCCAAACATTGGTCCAACTCCTCCCAGATACACTCCCCACAGCCTGACCCCCTTTCAACTTCCTATCTTTTGGGTTTAATTGATGATATTTTTATAATCTATCTTATCTAATACGTGCTGCCAATGTACTCATGATTGTTGGGCCATCTGTTGGAGCTTGGTTGATCTTCCAGAGGCCACATCTGTTAAAGACAACTGAATCCTGGTGCCTGGAGACCTGACTTGGGGATTAAGAGTGCTTACTGGTCCTCTGGGGGACCCATGGTTGGTTCCCAGCACCCACCTCAGGAACACCAAACTATAACTCAGCTCCAGGAGGACTGAGCCTCTTGTCCCCAAGAGCACGTGTTGACATACATACCCACACACAGTAAAGGTAACAAAAATAAATGAAAAAGAAAAAGAAACCGACTCTTCTTCTCTCTCAGAAGCCATCAACTACCAATAGCTCCTCAGTTAGGGGTAGGCGCCCCAAACACCACTCCCCCTCCATGGTGAAATGTGGAGTGGCTTGATCTTGTGTTGATGTTGAATAGGCAAGCACAGCTGCTGGCAGTTCTCTGTGGCAGCTGTTTTGTATGTCCCGAAGACATGGCCTGACTCCTGTCCAATCCAGCCTCTGGCTTTTCCCCAATGGCCCCTGAGCCTTGTAGGCAGGATTGTGATAAAGACATTCCATTTGTGGCTGAGCACGCCACTCACACTTTACTCTCTGCAAGTCGACAAGTCATGGGTTTTTATATTAACTGATAATCTGTTGATGCAATGTAATAAGAACTAACACAAAGTAACCTCTTTAAAGTCCGAGGACTGCTGATCTGGGATCCCGTGGAATGCTCTGACTTTACCAGTGAGAAATCCGAGGCACAGGAGGTAACAAAGCGTACAGCTCACGGGCCCCTCGTGGGATGAATGAGGATAAATGCTAGCTCGCTGCATCCCTAACCAGATGTTTCCTTGTTGGACAGATCTTTTCTTTTTCTCTCCCTACACAGTGTTTCTATTAATCGTTTGGGAATTTCATATGATACACCCTGTTTGCCCTTGCCTCTCCTTCCTCCCAGATGCAACCTCCCACCCTGTCCCCCATCACCCCAAGCCCCAAAGAGAAAACCATACGGAGTCTGACTCACATTGTCCATGTACTCACTGAAGCACGCCCTGGACAGGTCTTTAGCTTTGATGAGGATCTTTGAAAATAACTGGAATTCTTTAAGAGATCAATGTGCCTGGAACATTTAGTATTTTGACTTAAGTTTTCTTATGTCTCAGAAAGGACAAAGAATCCCTAGGCTAAACAGAGTTGTTGGGTAAACTACAGTATGTGCCCATCAACACTGAGTAGACGACTATAACTATTTAGACATTCTAAGCCACTTCCTAGACAGGTTTATTTGTTGACGGAAATTCTAACGCCGCGTTTAGTATGACCAGAGAACAATGAAGTATCAGAAGATGGGCACAGGGTGTGAGAGTGGGAGGCTTGGGGGGGGTTGGTACTTAGCACCAGGACAGTTCTCATCGGCCTCTTCCCGTGATGGATGACAGCCAGATGCCCATGAAACCCTTCTTCAGCAGCATCACTAATGATAGAGTGATGTGTTTGGACTTGAAGGATCTTCAGGTGCTGCTCTCGAAGCAGTAGGGAGCATGGTTAATTTGCAGTGCAGGTGAAAAGTTAACCCCTGAGACCCAGGATTAGTTGCCATGTTTCTCCCTGCCCAGTACCCTGTTGGCTCTGTCCCCTCTTGCTTCGCCTCTGGTAGGGGTGAGTGGGACGGATGCTTTCAGGCTCCCGGTGCTTCCAGTGACCTGTGAGCATTGGTGGTGGGAGGTGTGTGCAGAATGGCATGTCAGCAGTCTGGGGACAGGCCCTAGTTCAGCTCCCTGGGGCGGAGCTTCGCCTCGTGTATGTGGGTGGGTCTGTTCCTTCAGTGGGGGAGAGCAGGGGCACGGCACCGGATGGGTGAGAACAGTCTTGTCTCCCATTGGTTACCGAGACTTTATTATTTATTTGTATTTGGGCACTGCAAGGAGACTTATTTAACACTGTTTAATCTATAGTTGCCTTTTGTTTGGAAAGCAGACACGTTTGATCCTTTAGGGAAGGCGTGTTGGCCATTTTGCTAGAAAGAAGACCAAATAAGTAAGTGTGGGACATCTGAGCCTAATGAAAGTATTGTCCCTTCTATGAGAAGTTTGGGGGGGCAGGAAGTAAACCATGGGCCAATAGACACATCTCAAAGAAGAGTTTTGGAAGAGGAAAACTGAAGCAAGCTGTTTCTCTTTTTTATTATTTTTATATTTGTACCAGAGAAGAGAACCGTTCTGTCAGAGTAGAATCAATTTTACATTCTAACGTATCTATGTAATTTTTTTTTTTTTTGCCATTCTGAGAATTGAAATTCAGGCCTCACACATACCAGGCAAGTATTCCATCATTAATCTGTGTCCCCAGCCCTAACACCACAGTCTAAACAGGATCCCAAGAAATAGGATTTAGTGGGGGAGAGAAGAGCAGAGAAAGAGCTTTGATAAATTCCAGGGCAAAAGCATAAAAATCAATTCAGAGAAGTAGAGATTGGGATGTACTGGTGGTGCATGCCTTTATCTTCCTTCCAACCTCCCAGAAACCAATGCAACAGGACAAAGGACACGTTGGACAAAGTAGCAAGACTTCACACACACACACACACACACACACATACACACAAATGGCAGGTGAGAGGAGGCACAAGGTATCATAAATTGGAATCAACAATCTTACTTGTTTGTATAGAGAATTTTTCATCTTTGTCAATATGCTAATTTGCTAGGGAATTGTCCCAGTTCATAATCTAAAGCAAAATGAGCTCAGTTTTGTGCCCTTGCTGAAATATATTTAACCCACATCAACAGGTTGGTACAGATACTATTGCCGATGTTAAAAATACAGCTCACACCTCATTAATTCTGGAACCAAAGATAGGTGCCCATGGCCAAGGAACACAGATGTAGGTTGTCCCCAATTCTATGTACCAACAGGATCAAATTTTTTTTTATAGTAAAATAACAAGAAAAGTTATAAGTCAAGACAGTTTTCAAAAGCACTGGCAGAACCCTCAGGCAGGCAGGTTACAGCAGAGCAAGACATTTCTGTAGTAGAGTCTCAGAAGCTATCCGATGATACACTTCTCCCTCCTGGGTTAGTGGCAGCCATGGTTCATACATCCCAAAGGACCTAGCTAATAGTCACAGGATATCAAGTTGCACAGAGAGGTGGACAATAAGTGGCTATTCAAGGGGCCAGGATAGCCCGAAACAAGCTGGCTTTGGACTTGCAGTAGTCCAAATCTCTTTCACAACTGGAGAAGTCCCAGACGGTCAAGTAGCCTTGGTAGAATAGGATGTTGGTGCGTCTACATCTTCTTTGGAGAAACTCTAGGTCGCACTGTGGACTGTCCCATTGAGGTGTTTCTTCTTTACATGAGGTGCTGGCGTGTAGGGGTGGGGGCATGGTGGTCTATGGGTGTAACCAACTTTTCCAGGTGCCCCTTAAACTGTTAGAAGTGCCATGTCCCCAAAGCATGGGTGTTTGAGAGACAAGGATTTTAAAAGCACACCATCAATTCTATCCCTAGTTTTTGTTAGTTCATTTTTTTTTTCCTTCGTTATCTTCTCTTTGGAAACAAGGAGGCAAACTGGTCTACAAGGCAGAGGAAGAACCTCTCTGTCCACCAGAGCCTTATGGGCAACAGACTGCTGACCAATAGCTCAGAAGTTAAATCCCATTTCAGCTTTCATTCTTGAGGGCTCCTCAACATTTCACTCTTGTTCAACTAATAACCCTAGGAAAGTGTTCAGTATTAAACATATATGGAATTAGCTGCCTTAAGAGACTATATTTACAATTTTCCCCCAGTACTAGTGATTGGACCTAGGGTTGAGTTCACAGTAGATAAACACTCTGTCACTCAGTTTATATCCCAGGCATAAATGGTCATGCCATTCTTAGAACACTCAGACTTATTTTATTGAGTCAAGGTTTTATGAAGCCTAGGCTGATCTTGAACTCCTGAGCTTCCTGCCTTCATCTTCCGTGTTCTGGAACTGATGTACCATACGTCAAGTACTCAGAATATTTAAGTGTAACACATGCTGATATCATTACAAGAGGAATTTAAAAAAAAAAAAAACCTCAACATGTTTGGACAGAAACAGTTGTAAAATATGATTTCCCCTTTTCTAAATGGAATAGAGCATAGTGTATTCTCTCAGGAACAGCCACTACTATCTCTGTGACACCTCAATGCTGATGTATCAGAGCCATCTTGTCTCAGAAATTCAATCCTTTTGATGCCATCACACTTTTGATATCCACTTTCTTTGCTTGCAGGGCATGAGGGTCCCTCTGTACTTGCCTAGAATCTGTAAACATAAAGAAACTGAGGCAGATAACCAAAGTTAAAAACCACGATGAAGCTGAACCCTACACATTTGTTCTAATTCCTTGTCTTCCTCAACTCTTCACATCGTCCGTGGCTTTCCTGGTCGTGAGTCTGAGGAGTCGAGAGTGAGACATGAGGAGGAACTTTCCAAGGTTAATTAGCATGCTAATATAGAAAGCAAGGGCTGCCAGTGTGCACAGCGTCTTAAAAATTAGCTGTAGCCCAACTAGGCAGTGGAGAAAATAAGGCAAATGAATATGCTTTGCTTCTCCGTTTAACCATGCCCAACCTATAAACCGTTTAATGTATGGGGCTTTGGTATTTACACAGCAAAGAAGAGAGGAAGGTTGTTAAGGAAGTTGAAGTTTCAGAACCTTCTTATTCCCAAGCTGGGCCTGGGAGTCTAGAATTGCCCCTACTTGTCTTGTGGGAGGCAGAGCCCTGTGACTCTGGGAAGTCAGTGGCCTTTCTCCTTTGCTCTGCCTCTCCCCGGAAGCAGCAGACATGCTGATGGAGCAGAATGGGTCCTGGCTTGCTGTGGCTGCCTGCTTTAGCCAAGGAGGAAGAGCCGGGGAGCTTTTAAGCACATACCACACTTGGCTCAAAAGACTGGGAGCGGGGGAAAGGAGTGATAAATTATAGCTCCATGTTTATACAAAAGCACCCCTCTGTACACACACACACACACACACACACACACACACACACGGGAATGAATGACTTATAAACTGATTCTTTTCAGAAAGATTCTAAGTCTGCCCTTTGAAACTGAGATTATAAATCTCATGGAAATTGCATTTTATACCTGGGATCCAGAAAAGTCCATCATGACCTTAGGACCATGCCTGCTTTACTGTCCATGAAGCAAGGTCACCCATGAGCCATGCCAGCCAATAGTGGGGGGGGGTCACTATGAAGACCGGTCATTGTGGTTTGGGGAGTAACACTGAAAACTATGAGTGGAAGTGGGTTGCTGTGTAATAAAATGAGAGATACCCACGAAATCCCTGATGGGACATGGAGTCAGTTATAAAATTGGTCCCAGAGGACCCATTTGAGTACGAAGCAGGTAAGCTAACTATAATTAGGGTAAGATTTCATTTGAGGAAAAATATTCTATCAATCAGGACTGTCTCAAAGCTGAAAAGGCTGATGATCTGTTAATGGAAGCACTGTCACTCAGGACATGTAGGCAGGGTTAGAAGGAGCTGGCACTGGGGTCTCAGGACATGTAGGCAGGGTTAGAAGGAGCTGGCACTGGGGTCTGTACGCTGCAGAGAACTCTGTAATGACAGCAATTCCGGGTTCTCCTAACACTGGCCTGCCCTGATGAATACTTCTATTGTTTCACAGTTTTTAACTGGAAGATATAATGAAGATAGAAGGCTGGGGGGGGGGCGGTTCTAGTAACTAAAACACCCCATAGAACCCAAAGCCAGACACGGTAGCCTGCACCTCTCATCGCAGCACCCCTACAGTAAGTTAGGAGGTGGAGGTAGGAGAATCGTCCAGAGGTTGGATGGGCTAGCCTGGTATACAGAGCAGTGATGAAGAGATCCTGTCTCAAACAGGCCAAAGGTAAGAATAGACATTTGAGGATATCCCCTGAACTCCTATGCCCCGTGTGTGTGTGTGTGTGTGTGTGTGTGTGTGTGTGTGTGTGTGATATTTTTAGAAAACTAATAAAGGCTACTATTGCTTCATAAAAAAGAAACCATGCCCAGCTGCCTCCATACCCTCATGCGACTGTCATCATCTCTGAAATAATTTAAACAAATGTTAAAGAGCCAAACTTTCCAGCCCTAATACAGCATGACTTATCACATGTTGTATTCTCATATCTCTGTGTACATAATTCTTTAAAATAGGAATGAAACTTAACTTGTAAACCCAGCGTTGTTTTTCCACCCGAAGGAGCATAAAATTAACATCTGTTTTTAATTCTTCCACATATCGGTAAGAAGGTCCTCAGAGATGTATTTAGGTTATGTCTCGTTCAGAACTCCAAACGCCTTATCAGCACAAGAGATGATTCTTACTTGAAGCGTGTTGGCACCCTTACACGTTGTTTCTACCTTATCTATCCATGTGAGTTGTACTAAATAATACATCACATGACATTTTTATGTATGTATATTACATTCTTTGATCATGATAAGCCCTTGATCTCTCGAACCCATCCCCCTCTTCCACTCCCTGATTCTTATGCTGTTCACCAGGACACCTCCCTTTTTAAAAGGTCACGGTGTTTGTTTTTTTGAAAGTCATACATGTATATGCTATATCTCCATCATATTTACGTCCATCCCCCGCACCCCGCCTGGGCCCATCCCCCACCTTCCTATCCTATCCTATCCTTTCTTTTACATCTGTTTGTTGTCTGCTGTGGGTGTATATGCCTGCACCATGTCAAGTGTGTCGCGCTCAGAACTCAATAAGCCGGTTCTCTCCTCCCACCATGTGAGGTCTGGGGACCCAACTCAAGACCTCAGGTTTGATAAGCACTTTAAGCAGCTGAGCAATCTCGCAAGACCCCCCTTTTCATAACCCGTTAGGTCAGGCTATTGCTGCCTGTATGCACATGAGTATGGGGCCATCCACTGGGGCAAGGTTACCACCCCCTCACCCCCCTCACCCTCTAAGCCGCCGACTACTGTTAGTTCCTCTGCTAGAGGTAGGGGCTGGTGAGTTGGGCCTGTGCTGACAGGCTTGATCTCATGCAGGTCTTGTGCGGGCAATCACAGCTTTGGTGACTTAATGAACATATTGGTCCTTTTATGTTCAGAGAACACTTCCCCCAGGTTCCCCCTGACCTCTGGTTCTTACACTCTTTCCTTCCAATCTTTTAAGACATTTTCTGACCCTCGAAGGGGGAGGAGGCTTGACATAGATGTCTCATTTATGGTTGAGGGTCTGTTGTCTGCGCTTTAGTGTTCCTTTCTGTCTCTAGATTTTTCTAGGCAAGATAAGACATACAGTATTTACCTTTCCGCCTCTGGCCTCCTTCTACAAGCCATCTTGCAGTATTTGACATTTTCATGCCCTCAGTGTTTTGATTTTATTACTTCTCCATAAGAGTGGTCTTTCAGGGTTTTGCAGGGCAAACTTCTTGACTTGTGTAAGTAGTGAGTTGGATTCCCACGTCTCCTGCTCTAGGGTTGGCTGTATTTTTCACTTAACTCTGACAAAGGTGACTGGGGGAGGCCAGTGAGGCGAGGCTTCAGATTTCTAGACAGCATGTGACTTCCTCTTTGTGCTTTTCCTGGGTCATGCATTCTCTAAGAATCTCAGTATAATTAAATACACTTCTTCATAAACCGGGCTGAACATCATTTAATATTTCCCTGAAGGTACTTCAGAGTCTCAGAGTGCTTCGGGGTCACGGCGCACATCACTTATCTTCTTGAGGTGGGTGCTGTGCAGGAGGATGGCGTGAACAGTGTTCTGTTTGATAGAGTCCTGAGTGACTAGACATTTGTTCTATCATTGCAGGGAGTTCAGCCAGGACTGAGGCTCCACGTTAAGCTATCACACAGCAGAGAATGGAACACAGGAAACTTCTTTGGCTTAGCGAGGTTGATGATAATTCATGTATCAGCTGTACCACGTGGGTGGTCCTCTTTAGTCTGAGAACCACTTTCACATACAACATTTTCTATTATTTCTTTCCTGGGGAAGAGGTGAAGCAGAAAGCTTGGGTTGCTTGCCTGAGTCACATAATGTAAATGACAGAGGCTGCTGAACTCCAGGTTGGGTGGGGTTTTGTTAGTTTTGTGTTGTTTATCAACACACATTGTGTGCTTGGGGCTGTAGACGGAGACTCCATCCTCAATGCTGCTCTCTGAGTGAGTTGCCTTCAGTTCTTGTGGCGCTGTGTATAGGGATGGGGACACTGAGGCATGCCTTAGTGAGTGGCAAAGTTCAAATGTGAGCTCAGGATGTCAGGACGCAAAGCCTTCACCCTTGAGGGAGGAGCACTGGGCTGCTCTGTGTACATGCACATATTAAGCAAATTGAGAAAGATGCGTCTGTAGATAGCTTCCTGTCTGCAAAGGTCTGTCTGTGATCATTTTATCTGTCCCATGGAACTCGGATGTTTCAATTTGAGATCTTCGAGCCATTACTCATCCCCCGAGCCTCAGTTTCCATATCTCAAATATGACTATATAGAGAAGATAGAAATACAGATAGCCAGGAGACAAGAGCACCTAATGTTTTGGTGAGAACATGGTGAACCCCATATTAAGTCACTAATAGAGTACAGTGTCACGGCCTTTAGTTTCTAAAGAAGTTGCTATCATTGCTATTTGGGTTGGTATTATACATTCATAATGAGAAATGTTACTAGAAAACATTCCAACAATTAGGAGTTTGCATCCGTTTAGTGAATGTGTGGGCATTACATAGATCATTCCTACACGGCATCTTCTCATGGGTCCTTCTTACATGGTGAGTGGGCCTGCTGCTTCAAAATGGGGAAAGTCTTATAATTACATTTTTAAAAACATTATCCATCCTCCCCATACTCACTTGCTAAGATTTTATCTCATTAAGCAGTTACCAAGTTATTGGTGAACTGAGACCAGTCATCCAAACTTTTAGCCATAGAGTAAAATTTAAACAATTTTTATTTTTCCTTTTATGTGTCTTGAGTGTTTTATCTTTGTGTGTTTGGTGCCCGAGGTGGCTGGAAGAGGGTACTGGATCCCCAGAAACTGGAGTTACTGATGTGAGCTGTCATGTGAGTTCTGGGGACTGACCTCAGGTCCTGTATGAGAGCGTCAGTAACTCTTCGTAACTCCTCAGTTGTTTCTCTCGTGCTCATTCCATTACATCTCAATGGCACCGCTTCAGCAAATACAGGGGTTTACATTTAAAAGCACAAAGAATAAGGTGGATTTCCAGCAGTTCAATGCTACCAGTAGATTGCATGGAGTTCATAGGTGTGATGCTCTCTCAGTCCATTTGGGCTACCGTAACAAGATGTCATAGATCCGACAGTTGCCAGACAGAAACGTACTGCTCTCTGTTCTGAAGGATGGGGGCCCAGGATGAAGCACCAGAAGATGGCGGTGTTTGATGAGGACTCGGTCTCCCTTTCTCACTCGGCTTGCTGGTGCTTCTTGTCCGGTCACCAACCTAATACTTGAGGCCTCCACCTTATTATCTGACCAGTCCTGAATGGTTGTCACCTCCCATGCAGTCACCTTGTGAGTTCAAAGCCAAAGGCATGTGTTAGAGCGACACAGATTTTTAAACCATAGAGCACATGCAAAGCTTCCATTTATTCTCTCTCTCTCTCTCTCTCTCTCTCTCTCTCTCTCTCTCTCTCTCTCTCTCGTCTCTGTGTGTGTCTCTCTGTCTCTTTCTGTATGTGTTTGTCTGACTATGCATACAGGTATGTGTGAGTACGTGCACGGAGAGCAGAGGTCAACCTTGAGTATCATGCTCTAAGGGTCTATCGGCTTTGCTTTCTGAGACCGTCTGTCTCACTGGGACTTTAGGGTGTATCACTTGGTTTAGCTGGCTGGCTAGTGAGACCCAGGAACCCACCAGAGTCTGTCTCACCAGCTCTGCAGTTACAAGCATGCACACCCATGCCTGCCTTTCTAACACTGTACTGAGAGTCAAACGCAGGTCTTTCTGTATCCACAGCAAGCTCCACATCAGCCCAACTATCTCCTCACCCCTGGTTCCGTCTTTAACCTTACTTCTTCGGGAGATCTTCTCAGTGATCCGTTATCACCCTGAAAGCTACTTTCTGAACTTCGTGACTCAGGCTATAAACTCATTAGAAATGAATTATAGCTTAGTCGATGGTTCCTATGTGGTAGATGACGTTGATGATAACTGTTCAGTGGATGCTTAACAGCCTTACATGGCTTGCAGTTCCAAATTTTAAATAGGTCGTTTTGTTTTTGTTTTTGTTTTTGTTTTTGTTTTTGTTTTCATTTTTAACCTACAGAAAAGTATATGCATTTCTTTTTGTAATTTAAAAATTACATTTGGGTGCACAGGCATGTGTAGAGTCAGAGGACAACTTGGTAGATCGAATAAATTCTCTCCTGCCATGAGGGTCCTGAAGGCTACACTGCAGGTTGCCATGTATCCACTGAGCCTTCCTAACCAGTGCAGTACAAACATTTCTAAGCTATGCCCGTTTCCTCCTCTCATCCCTCACTTGCTGAGTGTGCTCCACGTTATTCCAGGTTTTGAGTACTATGGGGACAAAGAGTCTGAGGTCCCCAGAGGGAAGGAAAGCTGCTGGTGTCACTAATGAGGGAAGTGAATGACAGGTTGGGACCTTGCTGTAAAGGAGCGTTTCTTGATATCTAGAATGACATTCTAAGGGGGGGAAATCCTCACTCGATAGCACAGGATTCATGGAGGCTGCGTCGTGTTCCTTCATCCATTTCAAAGCAGTGTGGGTCAGTCGGAGCTCTAGCTCCTAGTACAACACTTGGCTGGCATGAGGGGGCCCTGGTCTCAAGACTTCGTACCATGAAACAAATAAATGAAAATAAGTAGGTAATTGAATAAATGGGGCAAAGGCCGAGAAGCGATTTCAGACACAGAGGCGTTTGGTGACTCTCCTTATCGCTCTATTTTCTTTTATCAGCTCCTCCTTTTTTAGAATTCAGCCTTTTCTAGAATGATCTAAGGTCAGTGGGGCATAGAGTATTTGCCAATACACACACACACACACTCACACACACACACAGAGTTGGGGTATTTAAGGTACACTAACATGATTTCTGAAGGGGCTCATGTGTCTCACTGATGGAGAGCATGTATCTCACTGATGGACAGGTCCCACTTTGGGGACACTGGCTTACTTGCCATCGGTCAGTTAATAGCTATGACTTGGCAGGTCATTCTCCGTCTCTCTCCCTCCATTCTCTCAGCATCAGTCAAAGAAGTTGAAGTAGAGCGATTACGCAAGGGCTCTGCCAGGGCCAAGGGTCTCTGATTAATACATCCCTGAACACTTGAAGGTGGGCCTTTTCTTTTTGACAAATGGAAATATATATTGGCAAGAACCCTGGAGATATGTCTTTCCCATGGTCCTCTCCCTGTGGGTTGGAACTCACTGTCGGTGTGCAGGGGGTTGGGAGGAGGCTCTGACACCACAGCCCTTCTCAGTCCTGCAGAAGGGGGATCACTTGTTAAGACCGAGAGACTGCTGAGTGAGAACTGTGTGAGCTTTAGAGCTTTACTGTTAGCTCTTTGGCATGTGAAAACCCGGCTCACCTGTAGCTCCTTTCTAAGTGGAAGGAGGATAATAATGGTCATGTAGACCAGAGAAGGTCAGGCTGTTGCGGAGTCACCCATGAAGACCCACCCCCCACCCCCCCCAGTTGTTCTCCTGATAATGGCCCTCTCCCAGAGTTCCCCCAGTTAGAACACAGACAATACTTAGAAGGGAAAACCAAAACCAAAATGGAAGCCCCTGTCTCCATCATGCTCCTTGGGACTCCAGAATAATTTAACTTGGTTTGTTCATGTGTTTGATCTCCCTTTTCTATAATAGAAAAACACTAAAAGAAACACTAAAAGTTTTATGTAAAAAAAAAAAAAAAAAAAAACAGAAGCTAAAACAAAAATGAAGTGATTGCTCATAAAACCCATCTTGGTTTAACTGAAGTTTCCAGTAGGAGGAAAGATGTTTTCAAGACCTTTCAAGCTTCCAGATTATGATTGCTTACTAATAATCACATTTATAATAACTTAAATTGCTTTAGGTGTTCTCAGTATAAACAACTAGTACACGAGATAATGGATAAGCCAACTAGCTTGACACGATTATTTCTCAGTAGATCAATATGTTCCATTATACCTATGAATGAGTAGCATTTTTATTTGTCAATTAAAAACAAACATTTAAAAAGCCCTCTATCCTATGGACTAGACCCCACCTAGGACCTACACTTTCTGGCCTATGACTCTGGCAAATTTAGACATTGTAGTTCTTATATGTGGCCTGACTCGTTAGCTTTGACTTGAAGAGTGTTGTCCTGGTCTAGGACCCACCAGACCAAAAAATTCTAACTGCATATGGGAACGGTAATGTTTCTAAATATGCACACATACAAAGGTGATATTTCTAAGTATGTATGAGTGCACAGGCACCGTTACATAAATACTTGTTCTGTGTATGTGAATGTGAATTTGTATTTATAAGATGCTACACACATACACATGTATGCATAACATACATGCACACATACATTCATATAAAACCTATACAGTGCATGCACACACATATACACACATATGTGTGTACTCACCTAACATGCCTATGCAATGCTCATATACATAGTACATACATATATAATATACAAAATGGAAAATTATGCAGTCTGAGTACATGCACACCATATATATATATATATATATATATATATATATATATATATATATATATATATGCATAAACATTGTTAGGGAGCAGATCTAAGCAGCTTTGCTGGTTGCTAAGGAATGTGCTAGAGTGTTGTTGCTCTTTAGGTTAGATGGCCCCCCCTAATATTATAAGCAGGAAGAAAGCAGATTGGATATCACCCAGAAGTCACTGTGGCAAAGGAAGAACTCCCTAGCTTGCTGTCACCTGTATATCATTTGCAAAGTTGTGTTGAGCCATAGCTGTGGGACTCTGTCCCACCAATAGGATACCACTACTTATGGAGAGCTGTGGAACCACGCTGAACTACTGTGGAGAAGGCCCAAGTCAGGAGCTTTGTGAGCTACAGGCCTGGAGACCCCTGACTAGGAGCCTTGCATCCTGGAGCTGAGTCTAACACTCTCTCGTTTTCCTCAGAGCTGTCAGAACTGTTCTTTATTTCCTGGTTGGTAGTGTGTGCCAGTCATAGCAGGAAGTAACAAAAACATTGCATTATTTTCTCGCTGTCTGTTCAACTAGAAAAGTATTAAGGAAAGCCCTAGAAGGCATCTCTCAGAGCTCTGGAAGTTCACCACTATATCTTACTTGCCATACCCTACCGGCAATTCACTTTTTTTACTTGGGTACCCATCACTTACAGTGTATACAAATCCCCAAAGCGTGGACATGCCATAAATAGTCAGTGCCTATAGTAACTCCTTGGTTTTGGGTAATTCGGGAATTCAGTGATGCAGAAACCTCAGGAGCTCCCTTGAACCGATTCCAGGGGCTGGCTCCAGACCTTGTCCTGGGATAGAAAGAAGCATGAGGATATTAAAAGTGGCCCTCTGAGAGTACGGATTTTCTGTAGCTTGCATTCTGTTTGACGAGGCTCTCTGAAGTGTGTGTGTGTGTGTGTATGTGTGTGTGTGTGTGTGTTTTGGTTGCCAGGACAACAGTAATGATTTCACAGAGCTTTGAGGAACTTCTGGAAGGAAGAGTTAGGTGTGCTAAAAGATCACAGAAGCTATTTAAAGTTTACACATAAACACATAGATTAACTCGTATGTATTTTGTCTTCATTCATTCTGGAGCCTATGCGTGTATGTGTGAGTATGTTTGAATCTCTCTGTGAATATGTGTGTGCATGTACACACTTGTGTTTTTTTTTTTCTTCTTTTATTTCAGGCTGCTTATAGAAAAAAAATGCTGATTCATAGAGTCATTGTTTTTTGCTTTCTCTTTGCATGGCGTTTCTGAGTTTGTTTTTATACAACCACCTTGAATTTAGTCTCTCTACATAAATCTTTATGAGTTCCTTTTCTACACATATGTTGCTTCATTTCATGCTAATGAATGTCAGGCTTGTCCCAATGAATTGAAAGCAATGTTAGTAATGCCATAGAACTCTCAAGTTCAGTTTTCGTGGTTCTTAATTTAAATTGCACTGGTAAGTTCTGGATGTGTGTGCAAGGGTGCTAGAAGATGCGTGGGCATTCCAGCGACCATCCGGATCATCTTGTTGTCACCGTGTCACTCTGCGTAGAACCTTGTGAAGATTCTCTCATTATGAAAATAGCAAGTCTAGGGGGTGGGGGACAAATAGCCGAATGGATACAGTGTGCTGGCTCTGTAAGACTGAGGACCAGTGTTCTGATACCCAGATCACCACCTACACACCTGATGAGTGAGCGGCCTGTGGGTAATTCCAAAGTTTGGAAAGCAGGTGTGGGGTGGGAGGGGTGGTCCCTGGAGCAAGCTGGCTAGTTAGAGCAGAAGTATGGGAGATCTGACTTCAACTGCTAGACCCTAGCTTAAAGAATAAGATAAAGAGCCATCTAGGGATTCCACGGTTTTCAATGTCTAGTCTCCACAGGCATGCACACCTGTGCATACACATTTGAGAGAGAGAGACAGAGAGACAGAGAGACAGAGAAACAAGAGACAGAAGCAGAGAGGCAGAGAGAATGCACATACGTGTTCTTTGTAAAAAAAAAAAAAATGGAAATAAAGTTTAATTTTGGAGGCCTGGGAAAGACGTTGTGCCTCTGTGAGCAGAGATGATCTATTCATTGAACACTTCTCATAGCAGGCAGCTTGGTTTCCCTCATTGTAATTCTATCCCAATAGCTTGGTGCTTCTCTCTTCAGGGTTTGAATCCATCTTGGATCCCCCCTGACCATCTTAGCACACCCTGACCGTGTTAAGCCTGTGTCCCACCCAAGGTTTAGATTATCATAGAAGCTACATAGAATTACACCGTGGACATTTTGGGAGACTGCATTATTTATTGAAAACACTCTGTGACGTTAAATACTTTTGTAAATATACAGAAAGTTCATGAGACTAAGAAATCTCACCCGGGCCACACAGGAGGTTCTCAGTAAGTGACTTTATTTATAACCTAAAAAAAAAAAACAAAAAACCAACAACTATATTTTTAAAAATATCTGTAGTGATTGTCTTTAACTATTTGAGGACATTAAAAAAAAAAAAAAAAAAACCAAACAATACAACCTTTCCTTCCTGAGTGGTGGAAAAATTGGCTCCTCAACCAAGCATATTTAAACTTTTCTGTTTCTAGCTAAGAGTAGAATATTTAGTGGCTCTTAAGTCAGGGAACTCCACATGGTATGTTACTGTCTTATTTCAAGATAACCCTGGTAATGTTTGTGCCACAGGCCTTTGAGGGAGACCCCTCTTGAGATGAATAACTGCACAACCGGAACCTCGGGTGGTCTATTAGACTGTTGATGGACGCCTTTCTGGTTGGTATGAATAGGATAGCCTCTGCAGGGTGATCCCGTAATTTGTGGGGGCATTACCAGATTTGTAATGGTCGCTGTCGGGCTCAGAGAATGCTCCGTTGGTGAAGTTCATTCCACGCAAGCGTGAGGGCCTGAGTTTGACCTCCGGAACTGATACAGGAAAAAGTCGGGTGTGGTAGAGCACACTTCAAATCCCAGCACTTGGAGAGGCAGAGAGAGAAGGATCCCCAGGGCCAGCGATGTGGCGAGTTACAAGGTTAGTTAAAAAAAAACCTGGCTCAAAAAGACAAGAGGGAGCCAGGCATGGTGGCGCACGCCTTTAATCCCAGCACTCGGGAGGCAGAGGCAGGCGGATTTCTGAGTTCGAGGCCAGCCTGGTCTACAGAGTGAGTTCCAGGACAGCCAGGGCTACACAGAGAAACCCTGTCTCGAGCCCCCCTCCCCCCCCCCCCCAAAAAAAAAGACAAGAGGGCTGGCTTTTGAGGAGTGACATCCAAGTTTGGTGCCTGGTGTCCACATGCAAAATCTATGAGAACCCACAGAGAAACCGACAGACACTAGCTGCTTTTCTTGGACTCATAAGTTTTAGTGTGATCAAATATTTTCTGTGACAAGGCATTCCTGGGGATGTGCTGCTTTGTACCACTATTCCCTGAGAGACTCGGTGTAGAGAAACAATGTCATTCAAGTGATTATCTGGAACTTTCGGGTCTTGTGTGACTTTAAATGCATGGCTGGCGGATTGTTTTAAACCTGGGAATTTCAGGAAGAGAGAGATGGCTCAAGGGTGATGAGGACTTGTTGCTCTTGTAGAGGGCAAGGGTTTGATTGCCAGAACTCAAGGAATGGCTCCCAGCTGTCTATGACTCTGATTCTAGGGGATCCGCTAGCTTCTTCTGCTCTCTGCGGGTGCATGCACGTGAAACACATGCTTATATGCTAGTAAAACATTCATATACACATAAATTACTCAGGACAGGACAGGGAAGTGGAGGAAGAAGAGTGATATAATTTCATTTCAATGAAAACTATGTTAAAAATAAGTAGAACCAAACAAAAAAAATTCAAAACAAAAACAAAGGCTAACACAAAACCTTCCCTTAAGGGGTTTATAATCAAGTAAGGAAGGATTATCAGCACCGATTTTCCAATCACACCAGTGTCAACATTGTAACCATGTTCATGGAACACAGAGGGCCTCTGTACATGTCTAAATTCAACCAGGGTTTATATTTCACATGTAATGATTGAGCTGCTATTTCTGTTTTTGAGTTCTAGGAAATTTTATAACTTTTAAGACATGTAAATTACTATTCCAACAATTTCCTCTTTCAAAAAAAAATAACTCAAAAGCTCTTTAAAATACCCTGATCATTTTAATAAAAATAAACTACACATCAGGATATTTTGGATGGTCTTGCACAAGACTGGCCCTGTCGACAGTCAGCCATGGGTTGGGAAGCCCCGCTGGAAGAGTAGCTACTGACTGGACTGGGAGATGAGGCATTCAACACTGTCATCGAAATGTCTACCCACGCGTGAGCCCACCGAATGCCAGTGTGTTTATTGTCTCACAGATGGCCTTGGTTAAATATGGTATACTACAGAACAAAGCAAATGGACAGGAAGACTAGAAAAAGAATCTGTAGGGAAGACAGAGTATTGACCGAGGTGGGAGGAAGACAACAGAAGGCTGTGGGGAGTGAGACTAGTCACAATATCTTAAATACGATTGTCCAAGAGGATATTTCATTTGTTAATTTTTTAAGTGTGCGAAATTGCATACATTACTTAGGTTTTTTTTTTTTTTTTTTTTTTTTTGTTGTTGTTGTTGTTGTTGTTCTCCGGAAATGTTCTTCCTTCTGTAGCCAGGGGCAGTGGCACAGATCTTTCTTCCTGGCCTTCGGGAGGCAAAGGCTGAGAGCTGAGGGTAAATTCTGATATTCAAATCCCAGGCCCGTCCAGACTGAGTAGTGAGACTCTATCTAAACACGAAACAAGCAAGAAGTGTATGTGTACAAGGATAATAAGCGAATGTATGGTAAAATAAATACTATGAATTCTTCCTGCTTTAGAAATCATTTGTTGAGAAATTAAATACCACCATCTTGTGAATCATATTTTTCCTGGATCTGAGGCTTCCATGATCACAGTGTAAAGACTAAAGACAACTTATTTTTGCTCAGGTTCTGGACCCCCGGAGTAGGTGTCAACCTCTTTCTTATGACCTGTAAACATCGAATACACGCTCCATCAATTCAGTTTAACAAGCTCTCTCCTCCATAGGTCAGGAGGAAAAAAAATAGTAAATAGTATCTTCTTCTCAGGGAGTATTACTGGGTTTTATATAAGAAAGACGTTCAGAGTGTTGCTCTTGTGTGTGTGTGTGTGTGTGTGTGTGTGTGTGTGTGTGTGTGTGTGGCGTGGGTGCAGTGGCAATATTGTGCGCTCCTTTCAAAATGCACACCATGCCTCGTGGTCTGTGGGTGGGGGAACCACCTAAGGTGTCCTTACAAGTTACTCATTCCCTCGTTCCTCCCCAGCAAGGGAAAACCCAGCATGCTGAGGGTAGGGTGTGGGGGCTGGGGAGATCAGTGAGTTGTGAGCAGAAACCTTGATGTTAGATCCTCAGTGGCATGTAGGTACATTACTGTATTATCACTATGCATAGTGAAACAGCGTATAAGTGATAGTCATGGTCAAAAGGGGAGACTAGTCCCAACCTCCACCCACTCCTAAAAATTACAGCATACCCACAAATTTGCCTGGTCTAACAAGGAATGCAAATTACAATCTTTCCCACAGAAAAACTAGCACTCTTGGGGCCAGAAATTGAAGTGTGTGTGTGTGTGTGTGTGTGTGTGTGTGTGTGTGTGTATGCTTGTGTAGTATGTAGACATTGTAGACAAATGTAATTCATTGATTAACTAACAGGGAATGCAACTTCCACAAAAAAAATCGAGCAATTTTGGGGCCAGAAGTTGAAGTAAGTGTGTGTGTGTGTGTGTGTGTGTGTGTGTGTGTGTGTGTATACATGTGTAATTTGTAAACATGGTAGATGTGTAATTCATTGACCATTTCTTTTATTTTCTTTTCCTAAGACAATTGTTATTCAATGATGTTTCTAGTTTATTTTCTGCTATATCTTTGTCACTCTTAGACTATCAGAGGAATAGATGAAGATATTAAAAGATTCTTTACAAATATACCCACTCGTGATTTAGGGAAAGTGATGCTTCATCTGAGATGTGCAGGTAATATAATAAATTCATAGAGATTTAATTTCAGACTCCTTAAGGAGACATTTTCTCTGTTGTCAGAGATTAAATTATGCCACCCCCACCCTCCCAATTCTCAGTAGCTAACAGGTGAAGAAGGCTACTGGCCTGCCCCAGGGCTGTGCTAAATTGCAGGACTACAACCAGGTGGCTTTGGACCGAAGTCTTAAGTTCTCTCAGCATCAGGAAAAGGAGGGGGCAGGCTTTTACCAGCGCGTTCTCATCTGTGGCATCAGAAACCCCTAGCATGCTCAACAGGCCTCCCTGGAGTCTGCTTAGGGCTTGAGCAGGGTGGGAGGTAGCATGTGTGGGGGGGGGATCAGTATAAGCTGAGCCTCCCTGAATTCCAAATCATCAAATGTGTGAAACACTGCCCAATCTGGAACGTTGTGAACACCAATGTGACACAAGTGGAAAATTCCACTGATGAGTGACAGGAGTTTCAGAGCCCTGGTGCCCTCCAGAGGTTTTACTGTGTGACCTTTAGGCTGTCTGTGTGACACGTGCGTGCAAACCAAAAGGATTTCACACTGTTAGACCCAAGTCCTGACTGCAACCTACCTCATCATACATGTGTAAAGTAACTGGAAACTGAAAAAAAAAAATCCGAAACACGCCTGGTCCCAAAAGTTTGGGATAAAGGATGCTCACTGTACAAGATAAAGGATGCTCACTGTTTAGGATAAAGGATGCTCACTGTGTAGGATAAAGGATGCTCACTGTGTAGGATAAAGGATGCTCACTGTATAAGATAAAGGATGCTCACTGTTTCTTGATAGGAAGCTCTTTAGGCATGCTTATTCCTGGGATGTCATCAAAGTCATGATATACCTTAAGTTTCTTGTAGTAAGTCCTCCTTGGTCAGTAGGGAGTGATATAGTAAGGGACAAGGTCTTGCATATGGAAACCAATATGGACAGCTTTAAAAGGGAAGGGCTCAGTAGGTGACCCTCCCCATAGGCTACTGTTTGTCCCCAGTCAGACAAGCCTGAACAGTACAAAGGAGTGAACTTGAAACTTGCAAAATCAATCTTCCTTCCTTCCTCCCCTCCCCTCCCTCCCTCCCTCCCTCCCCTCCCCTCCCCTCCCCTCCCTCCCTGTGAGGAGCTAGAAGTCTTTGCCATATTCAAGAGATGTTTGTCACAGTCCCTTACACCTTCAAGCTATGATCTGTGGCTGGACCCACTGGCTCTGTGGCTTGTCTCTGAATACCAAACAAATGATGAAAGAAGTGACTTTTTTTTTTTTTTTTTGTCACCAGCCAAAGGAGGGGCCTGAAGCATGACCCCTTGCCTTTGGCAGAAACACTGACAGCTCCCTAGCATCCTGGTGCTCAGGCCCACGTAACATCTCAGTGGAAAGGAGAACAGAGCAGAGAATGAAGGGGGAAGTGGTGGGAATTCTGAGCTGGTAATACCCGTGGTGACAGCAGAGCCGTCTGCCAAGCAGAGAACACTGGTGAGCCTTTGGGCACTAATTGCCAAACATGTTTGTACTAGAATGGGGTTCAGAAATTCAGACAGAGCCCTGCCTTGTGTTCCACCTCATGTGGGAAAGGTTGATTTATCCTGAGCCTAAAGATCCAGGCATCTGTGTGTCAGGAAACACTCTCAGGTGGCTCCCCAAGTCCCTCTGCTACAATCTCCAAAATGTGGAGGACAGAGGACCCCCAGGACTTGAGCTCTTTCAAGGGGAGTCAGACAGTTTTCTTCTGAGCATCTCTGCCCTGTGAACACGAAGAAGGGCTTTGGGCCAAAAGTTCCGGCGGGGAAGTTAACAGAGGTGGAAAGTTGAAATAACCTGAAAGGCACCAAAGCTGAGAGCCTGCCCTTTCTCCTTGCTGCCACAAATAGCTTTGCGAGGCAGTCAATAGAGAAAGGCTCGAGGCTAGCAGCCCCAGTGTGTGGGGTGCTTCTGTGTGCTGGCTAGTGGGAGAGGAAGATCTCTTTTCTACTCACCCCCTTCCATCTTTCTCCATTCCCTCCCCTTTCCCTATTCCATCCCCCCCCCCTCCTTTCCCTACACCCAGACCTAGTCCAAGGTGAAGAAATGCAGATTGTTCTGTAAGCCTGACTGACACAGACCAACTAGTTCAGTGAGCTCAGCCTATAGGGAAAAACTTACTGTGTTATAAAGACAATAACCTTCAGCAAGTAACAACAACTTCCTCTCCCTCCTCCTCCTCCTCCTCTTCTTCTTCCTCCTTCTCTTCTTCCTCCTCCTCCTACTTCCTCCTCCTCCTCCTCTACTCTTGTTCTTTCTCCTCTTCCTCTTCCTCTTCTCCTCCCCCTCTTCCTCCTTCTCTTCCTCTTCCTCCTCCTCCTCCACTTTGTCTTATTCTTATAAGAAAGAAAAAGATTCTTTCTCTTCACATTTTGGAAAGCTGGTCTCATTGGCTTCTTGCTTTTGATATTCAATGCTCTGTGCCAATGCAGCTATGAGCTCAGTCTTCTAGGCTCTTCTGACCCAGGCTGGCAACTTCCTAAAATTAAAAGTCACTTCAAGTTCAGCTAAAATATACAACTCAATATATATATATATATATATATATATATATATATATATATATATATATATAGAGAGAGAGAGAGAGAGAGAGAGAGAGAGAGAGAGTCTATAAATGGAAGTAGGAAAGAGAGGATCAACAAACCAAGATGTAGCATTCACGCCATGAAAAGGACTTTAAAATGCCCCTCTAACAGGCTCTTCCCCTGGTTAACACTTTACAGTACACAAGAAGACTTTGATATATTCCTGGTGGGCCATTGTTTCCCATTTCCTCTCTGGAGGTTTTGACTAACTGAATCCTTGCAAATTTTCTTGAACAAAACGACTTGTGTCTCATAGGCAGTGCATGAGTCCGCTTAAGATTCTGATGAAAGAAATGAAAATAATGTGTTCTTTTAAATTTTTTTAATTTTAAGAGAACGTGTGTTTGTGTGCACGTGTGTATGTGTGTGTGCATGCACATGTCACAGCTTGCTCCTCTGGAGGTCAGACAACAGCACTTCGGACTTGGTTTCTTATTTTTCCCCTTTATATGGATTCCAGGGCTTGACCCTGGGTGTCCAGGCTTGAGTGGCAAATGCTTTCACCCAGCGAGCTGTCTCAATGGCTTCCTCCCACATCCCCTCTATATTAACGTTTCTTTATTCCCTCAGGTGGGAAACCCTCATCTATAGAATATATTATTTTTCTCATCTTGGAGCTGAAAAATGAGAGTCATACAAAGAAGAAAGGGGGACCACCCTGAGCTGCATTTAGATGCAGTTGTTAGCAGGCGTAGGGTTGATTGGAAGGGACCAGCTACCACCCCAGAAGGCTGGGGATTTATACTGCTATTGTTACCTTGGACTTCTGCCTTCTTTCTCTCAAGGCTCTAGCGGATGTTTCAGTGCAGGGGAAAGGAATGTCCACAGCTGGTCAGTGATGGTTACTGGTTGTAATGGAGACCTTTCATTTTTTTTTTCAGGTCTCTGCTCTGTTCAGATCAGACATTCGTATTTCGTTTTTGTCTGTGTAGCTGGCCTGGATTTGATCATGGATCTCTCCCTCCCCCCTCACACTTCTGCATCTATCTACCACCCGTACACAAACATTTCATTTGTTGCTGTCAATCTCCCTGCATGTTTTGCCAGCACTGGGGCCTCCCTGTCAACGTTCTCTGTATGTTCTTGGGAAGTTACATAGTGACGGTTCCTTTAGGTGAGTCCTAATAGGGACTTTAAAATATACGAACAGTTCAAACGCAGGCAATTGATTCACCGCGCTCCTTCTATCCTGACAAGGTTGAGCCAAGGGGAATGAGAGGGGTGTGTGCAGGAACAGCTGTGATGTTTTAAAGCAAATGTGTTCCACCTGCTGTATTGCTCATGGATGGGCAACCTGTCTTCCTATACACGGAGCAGCAGTGCCCAAGGGCTGCCCTACTTAGCTTCTACGTGGCCTTCCTTATGTACATGTGTTATGTATTAGGATACCTCCCCTTCCCTCTCCCATGTGAATACTGACCAGAATGGTTTTGGAGAGGTGACTCTTCATCACTCCACACTACACTGCTATGCCATGGCTCTGGGGCTGTGTCCTAGATTCTTGGGATGGAATTCTAATAGAGATGGGCAGTAGGGCCGACTAGCTTACTTTGGGGCATTGTGGATGGACAGACATCCCTATGCTCTCAGACATGGCAGCCCTTTTCCTTCCAAACTGTCAGGCTGAGAAGCCAAGAGGAAGGCTGTGACAAGAGGGAAGGAGCATCCAGAAAAGGATTCAGGAATCCCACCCCTTGCCCCACTCCCTCCCACCCTTTGTCCCACTCTCTTCCACCCCTTGCCCCGCTCCCTGGAGCAGTGCCCAGACTGGAGAGGAAATAACACTTCCTCCTTTTATGGAATTTGTTAGAAAGCCCCTAAGTCCTGCATCCTTTCTATTCAACCTTTTCTCTTTCCTAGTTTCCCATCCTTTGGCTGGATAACTACGATTGCTTACAGGTTGTTGAAATCATCCATTTTCTAGTAGCTACAAACTCTGGCTCTAAATCCCAAACTTTGCTAAAAATGCAGTGATTTGCAGTGGAAGATGGCGCCTTCCAGATTCATGGAATGCTTCATTCAGTTGTGAAAGAAGGAGGGAAAAACAAAACAAAACAAACCAACAACCCTCAAGACACATTTCCTGTCCCACATTGAGCTTTCTGAATGGCTGCAAATCACCGTGACTAACACTCGTCCCTCTCATTTGTTTGGCTGGTTTTAAGCCATCGGGGACAGGGGACAGTCATCAGCTCCCAGTCCTTATTGATGCCTGACCCCCCACTGTCATGCCTGACATCTCATTCCCCAAGCCCAAGTCTGTATAGCTCCGGGCCTTTCTTCCTTGGAAGGAGCTGTTGAGTGAAGAGCTTGGAAGAAGTTTTCCAAGAACCCTGCCAGTTTCTGCAGAAGAGACTGGGGAATGCCAGGGGGCTGGAAGTGGGGGTGGGGATTCACTTTGGAGTCTAGGACATCATGGGGGAAGGAAGGGGAAGGGGAAGAAGAGTGGGGGATATTGTTGGGAAGGGAGCACGCTCCAGTGACATTCCTGGAAGCTGAAGATGTTGAAGTAGTTGTCAAGTCATGCAAGCCTTATGCAGGCAACCACAGCTGCTCCGAATGTGTGAACATAGCAGTCCTGCTGGGTTTCACTCTGGTCCTTCCCCAAATGCTGGCTGTGCTCCATCTTCCACAGTGGCCCCTGAGCCTTAGGGGTATAATATAGGTGTAGGGGTACAGCTCGTTCGTTTATGGCAGAGCACTCTACAATCACCTATCTTCTGCAGTTGTGACCAGCTGTGAGTTTCTAAGTTATCTACCATCCACTGTACGAAGAAACTTAGCTATTGAGGTCAGAGGGCTGCGCTGAACTGTGGGTCCAGAGAGATGAATTTAGAAGGTGGTTTGATGCTGTGTCCGCTTAATAACAGAAGTAAGTTGACCCTCAGGTCCCTGTGAGCTTCCTGACCAGATTTTCAGTACCAGGCCTAATTTTCCTCCCAGGGAGTAGGCCTTAAATCTGATCAGATAATAGTGGATCACTGCCATGACATCTGTGCCCTCTTGGGTCCATCGGCACACCTTGCTATATCAGTCATTATTAAAGGTCACAGGATTTTTGCCTCTGGGTAAGACAACTGAGGACTTTCCTTCCCCAGGTGCCTTCATAGCATCTTCGGGTACTATGATTGTTATAGCTCTCAGGGAGCAAGCTTTCTGGTCTGTGACAACTGATTTCTCAAAGTCGTGTGACCAGCGAGTGTGGTGTTTTCAGTAACAGGTTCTTGCCATCAAGTTATGGTAGGCAACCAAGAGCTGTGGTGAGAACCTGTACTGTTTGGGGGAGAGATCTCAGGGACGCCTCTGACCAGCACTTTGAGGGCATGTACCCCACACCTGACTCTTGCCTTTTGTTTGGCAACCCATGACTTCTTGGGGAGACATAACCCCTTTTGTAGGATAACTCCAGTAGAACTAACTCTCCCTCCCTCCTTCCCTCCCTCCCTCCCTCCCTCCCTCCCTCCCTGTCTCTCTGCCTCCTTCCTTCTCTCCCCTCTCTCTCTGTCTTTCTGTGTCTGTCTCTCTTTGCGTGTAGAACTTATAAGATGGTTTCCATATGGGGTTTTCAAAAATCCATAGCGCCATTCCTTTCTTAAGCCTCTCCTCTATTCTGCCTGTCTATCCTCACTTAACCCTCCCACATCCCCTCTCCCCCGCCCCTGCCTGTCCCTGTCATATTTATCGACTGTTTTTGACTAGCCCCTGATATGATTCTCTTAACTACAACAATGATCAACTTATTCTTCACTAAAGTTTGTTTGTTTGTTTGTTGTTTTATATATAAAAGCTTAATGGCTAGGTGTATAGCTCAGGGATAAGAGTGGTTGACTAGTTCAATCCCCAGCATTAAAGCAAATGAATTAAAATAAATGAAAAGCAGCTTAAGGTTGGGAAGAGAATGGAATAGAGCTTGCTGGTTCACAGCACTCTAAGGTTCTTTACATAGTCCCTGGGTTGGAAGCTGAGGCCCCAGCACACCACTGCAATGGAGAGAGGGCTTGAACATCTGAACCTGTACAGGTCAGTTCCCTCTCAGCTCTCTGCAGTAGGGCTAGTAGTCCGAGATAGTAGTCCTCAGACCTTACTATGTGGACGATGTTGTGTTGTATACACAGACTCATGTTTGCAATATTTATGGGGAAATCGAGGGTGTTTCAAAGTGAACTTGGATGATAATTGACTTTTTCAAAATTTTAGAGCCTAACTGCCTTTCCCTCCCCTCTCCTCCCCTCCCCTCCCCTCCCCTCCCTTCCCCTCCCTCTTTTCTTCTTTCCTCCATTCCCCCTTTTCTCCTCTCTTTCTCACTCCTTCCCCTTCCCTTCTTTCTCTTCTCCCCTCTCCTTTCCCCATTTCCCACTTGCTTCCCTCCCTCCATTCTCTCCCTCCCCCTTTCCCTCCCTCCCCTTCCTCTCCCTTGTTCTCTTCCCCGTTTTCCTACTCTCTCCATCCATTCTTTCCTAACTGTCTCTCCTTTCTTCTGTCCTGTTCTTCCATCCGTCCATCTTCCTTTCCTTTCTGGTTTCTTCCTTTTTCTTTTTGTAGATTAGTTCTGGATTTTTAATAAGCAGATGAAGTAATGATTTTCCTGGTGGCATGTTCTTATGGACTCTCTGGTCCCCTTCCACCTTACCTCCCCCGTTTCCTGTCCCCTCCCGCTTGCACCTTCTGCCCCCAGTATTCTCTGTTTTCATTTTCATGTCATATCTATTTGGTTACCCCCACGCCCCTTCCTGAAAGCATCTCCTTTGCTCTCATGGGCCTCTTTCAAGTTCCATGACCTCCACCCATGCTCATGCCTACATAATGGGCTGTATGTGAATACTAAAATCTAGGGAACATCTATGAGAGAGAATATGTGACATTTGCCTTTTTAGGCCTGGGTGACCTAAAAAGTCACCCCATACAGGTGACCATACAGTTTTCTATAAGTTCCATATTTCTTTATGGCCAAATAAAATTTCACTGTGTATATGAACTCTTCTTCTTGCCCATTCATCTGTTGACAGACAACTAGGCTTGTTTTATTTCCTTATTATTACAAATAGAAGAACAGCAAACATGAACTCTAAGTACCTCTGAAAAGATGTAGGGCCCTTTGGTCGTAGGCACAGGAGTGGCGTAGCAGGGTCACGCAGTAGGTTCTAGTTGTATTTTTTTGAGAAATGTCCACACTGGACTGATTTCCATAATGCATTTGTTTATGCTCCCACCACCATTTGCCAGCCTTTTTATTATCTTTATTTTGTGGCCGGTCTCACTATGTAGCCCTTGTCAGTCTGGAACTGCATAAACAGAACAGGCTGGCCTTGAATTTGTGGTCTTCCTGCTTCTGCCTCTCATGTGCTGAGATTACAGGCATTGCTACCACCTGGCTTCCTATGGTGGTGGTGGTGGTGGTGGTGGTGGTGGTGTGTGTGTGTGTGTGTGTGTGTGTGTGTGTGTGTGTATGCACGCGTGCGCACACGTGTGTGTGCCTGTACTTGTAAAGTAACGGGGTCTACTTATATTCAATGAAAGTGCTAGTGTGCTAACTATATATCTCTCTTTATAAAAATAACTAAAGTAGCCTTTGATCTGCCTGAACTTCTTCCTCTAGACTCCTGTTCAGTTTTCCATCTTTGGTTTTTCCCTTTGAGCCGGGAAAGAGCTCCTGCCAAAAGACAGCCAGGTTCTTTCTGAGCCCAGCCCAGCCAGCCATCTGTAAAGAAGAGAGAAGCGTGTTTTGTCTTAAAAGGCAGCCTAAGAGACCGCTACAATAGCGATTGTCAGAGCAGAAACACTTGGCATTGGTTGAAAGTGTTTGAAACAAGATTTGCCTAAAAAAGATCCTCAGTGCTTGCTCGCAACTTCTTTATGTTGTGTATCTGTTGGTATGTGCGTGAGCATTCAGCGTGCCTGTTGGTGTGCGTGAGGGTGTGGGCAAGTGTGGAGCTTCCTGAAGCCAGCCTACAGTGTGAGTCTTCACCTCCCACATTGTTTGAGACTGGGTCTTTCTTGTTTGCCACTGTGTACACCAGGCTAGCCAGCCAACAGGCTTCTGAGAATCCTCCAGCCCCTGCCTCCCATCTCAGCGTGGGAGTTCAGGGACTGCAGAGGCGCCCTACCACGGGAGTGCAAGCAGATGTGCGCGACTGTGGGCTCACAGGGACTGCAGTTGCTCACAGCTGCATCTGGCTCATGTGTAAGGTATGGCTTCAGGTCTCCTTACCTCTGTTGACATTGCCTAATCCATCCACTGAACTGTCTTATTTGTCTGAGAGTTTCTCATTGATAGAGATGTGTGCGCTCTCTCTAGATCAAAGACCTTAAACTCGAGACCCAAGAACTCGAAGAATGGGACTGAGAACTGTGACTGGGGTTGCCTCTGCAACTCCAGATGCCCTGGGCATCTCTCTTCTAAGTTATGCAACGGTTTGACTCCATGGTTTTTACGCATTGGCTTTACCTTCACTGTGCCTGAATGGCAAATTTGGTGACTCTATTCAGTGAAAGAAGCATCATTTTTCTCTACTGTTGAAGCTAAGTGGCAAGAGTCCAGTGCACCTGAGATGGTTGTTAGAATTTAGGGCCAAGGAGTTTAGCTAGAGGAACAGATCTTCTTGGGCATCTAGCCACTGATAAAAGGTAAAAGAAAAGAGATCGAATTCTAGTATTCCAGATGCTTTTTAAATAACCAGGGTGGCCTTAAAAAAAATCATGCAGCAAATCTAAAGTGCAGGGTATACACAGAAAGCAGGTATGAGAGTTGACTAAACCAGACCTGACAGAGGGTGGTAAGGACATTATAGACAGTCCCCTCAGAACCCCATCAGTTGTATCTTGCTCACTTTACCAGTCAACCAATGAAAAGCGGGCAAATATTCAGTTGCTTCAAGAGACCTAATGGCTTAAAAGGATGAACACTCTTTCTAAAATGGCACGGAGGGCAACCTTCACCGGACTGCTTCCTAAGTGATACACGCTTCCGGGAGCGAGGTAAGGCCCAAGCCACACAGGCAAAATGAACGTGATCTGGTACCCTCATTTCTCGGCGCAGAGATGATGAGAAAAGAAGCATAGGACCCAAGGATGAATGCAGAAAAGAAACAGGCCAAGGACTGAGAAAACGTAGCCTCTCTAGTACCAAGCTAGCATGGGGACCAGCAAGAAGGCTCAGGGTATGAAGGCACTTCCTCCAAGTCTGATGACCCCAGTTCAGTCCTTGGGATTCATCTGGTGGAAGAAGAGGACAAACTCCCTGAGTGCTACACACTCACTCTGAGGTGTGTACAGCCCGCTGGCACACAAAGTAAATGACTAACAACTGTAAATCTAAAACAATAAGGTAGTCTCTCTTTTTTTATTATTATTATTTTTAATAGCACACTCTTATCTAGGTAGAGTATAAACATTGTATTCATTCTGGAGGGGGTGGGGTGAAAACAGAAAGCTACCCCCACCACCCCTCCACCCCCTGCCATTCCCACCAACCCCTGCCCCAGCACAGAGAATCGAAGCCTGCTTTCCATCAGCAACCGCTCTGCCTGTAAGCTAGGCTCCTGTTTCTTCTGTCCTCAGTGTTCATCCACACTGTCCTTGATTCACGACGCTTGGTTTTGTTTATTGGTGTGTCCCTGACTAAGTTTAGAAAGTACTGTCAAAGACAACAGCCTCCTGTTCCTTTTGACATTTCCCATGGTGCTTTGTATACTGCGGCCATAGCTATCATTCATTAGGACAAAGTATAAAGACATATTAAAATGCTATAAATGATTGCCATCATATACCATAAATGTCATATTCGATAGTCCATAGCATCATATCTAACTTGAAATTTTAATTTAAAATTACAAGGGGGCTAAGGGTGCAGTTCATTTGGTAAAGTTCTTACCTAGCATTTACAAAGCCATGGGTTTGGCTCCCAGCACCACACAACACAGCCTCCTTCCCTTCACCCCACCCCATAATCTTACTACTTGGGAAGTAGATCCAGGAGAACCAAGAGGTTAGGAGTTCAAGGTTATCCTCCAGGATGTATCAAGTTTGAGATCAGCCAGTCTAAATGGGACCCTGTCTCAACAACAAACAAAAATTTATTAGAATGCTAGTAAGTCAAAATAAAGGTTTAAAATAGGATAAACCTATTATACAGATACAGATAAATACAAAATATCATAGAGTATACATAGGAGAATATGAACACATAACGCTATTTTCCATCTTGGGATGGGATGGGATGGAATCAATTACTAATGCTTGTGTAGACTTTCCCTTTGTCAGCAAAACATTCTAGAGTCAAGACCAGTTTTGAAGGGAGAGCCATTAGGGGGATGTTTTCAACCTGGAATAACCCTAGTGAAATTCTTGTCACTATAAGCAACCAGGAACAATTTGTGACTCGGTAATCCAGTTCAGAAAGTTTACATCCCTCTAGAAAAGGTACCCACTTTACCACGTGTATGGGTTTTTACTCTCGACAGCACCACCATGGCTTTATTTATACGTTATCCCCTAGACAGAAAGTGCGTCTTCTGGGCTCGTGTGGGCAATCGGCCAATAATGAAAGAAAATCTAACACGCTTCAGTTTCTCAAGCAGCTAAGAAGGTGTGTGTTTCATGCAGAGCCTAGCTAGAGTTGGGTTGTAATGGCTGGTGGTGCCGGGCTTCGTAATAAGGTGCTGGTTTGCACATTGTCTTTATGCAAGAATGTATGCATGAGTCATATTCCAATACGAAAGCTATAGGATGTTCAGTCCAGCAGAGAGGGGATGTTAAGTCTTGCAGTCAGTCTTGCCATATATGGGCATTTTTTCTTATTCTTTTCAGCCAGCCACCTACACGGGGCAAGTATAGGTTGGTTAAACATCAGTTAGAAACCTTAGCTTGTGTGCTCTTTCACTGAGGCCTGCGCTCAATGATGCGTGTGTCAGTGATGTTAACGCTTCTCTCTGATGCTAACCCAGGCTGCCTGGTGGGTCTGGTGATGTTAACATACCACAGTGCAACACTCGAGAACTGGAGACTTTTGCATCTGGGAGACATGGCTAATGGTGTCATGTGTTTTTTTTTTTCGTTCATGCTCACCCCTATGGTCGTCTCCCCTAGAACTCCCTTGCACCCCAACTTAAATTCATAAAATTCATTCTACCCTCCCTGAGAACTCTTTTAAGATAATTTTGATATTATACTTTACTCATTTATTTAATGTTGGTGTGTGTGTGTGTGTGTGTGTGTGTGTGTGTAGGTCAGATTATAATTTTTGTGTAAGGTGGTTCTCTCCTTCTCTCATGTGGGCATTTGAGGGTCCACGTCTTTGGTCATAGCAGCCAGTGTCTTTATCTACTTGCTGAATCCCGAGAGAGCTTGATTCCTGCCTCTTGCACGCCCATGCATGTGATAAAAGGTGACGGCCTCACATATCATTCTTTTCCTTTTAACTGTAAATTATCTGAAGAGATGAAAGAAGGGAGAATCTGTAACGAGAGCCTTTGATTTGTGACCTTGGCCCTCAGTTCTTCGGAGTCACAAACCTTCTTTTAAGACTTTGTTTCAGTAGAGGAAAAACCTCCGAGCAAACCTGTGGTTATCATCGTTGCCTTGATCAACACGGCCACGGTTGGCTGTGGGTTAATCTCCGAAGGGTGAAATACAGTTGCTGTGTTGAAAGGCCATTGGTTATTTCGAGTCACCAAGGATGTGGGCAGACATTCCTGGAAGAACATTCTGCATTCTGCACCAGTCTTTGTAACTCCTGGCCGGCCGTTAAGATCCATCTCAATTCTGATCAGAGGTAGCTCTCCCCTGGACCCATCCTGAGCCTGTCTACTTCACACCCAGCCTTGGCCACTGCAGTTTTGCTTTAAGATCTCAGTAAAAAAAAAAAAAAAAAAAAAAAAGCGGGAGCTAAGGTTTCAGTATCTTCTTTCCTGCTTTGTCATTTTGAAATTGAAACCGAAAGCCAGGAGAGACTTCAGAGCTGCCCAAAGCAGGCTTGTTAGCATCTTCAAGTCGTTCTTTTCTTGGAGAGAACTCATTGAGGAAATTATCTGTTTCTTTAGTAGCTTTGACTTCCAAGTGCAGGATAGCAGCCGCTTCCCAGGAGCAGATTCTAGGACATTTGTCTGTAACCAGAGCCCGGCTTCCAGCCCGTGCGCTGCTTCGGGGTCTGCACTGCACTGAATCTCTTGACTGAAGGAGTTTTATTAATGACATCAAGGCAAAAAAAAAAAAAAAAAGTTGTACTGAGTTATAACATTAACTCTCGGGAAATGTAGACGACCTCTGACCCTCCCCTAGCCCGTGTTACCAACCTAGATAGAGAACGCCTTCATGGGTTGAGCTGAGGGTTGCTACAGAAAGACTGTGTTTCTGTTGCCTGTGGTGGCAGTAAGTTTAGTGGGGCCTTTAAAAAAAAGAAAAAAAAAAAAAGTCTGTGGTTGAATTTTTGACTTAAAGCTGTTTTGAAATGCCAAACAGCCCAAATTCTTGGGAAACTCATTTGAATGAGACCAGCTGTAACTTAAGAGTGTATATATGTATCCCTACTGTGAAGATCTGAAATAGCCCCAAATTTGAAGCTTTTAGAACGGCAACCTGCTGCAGTAGAAAAATCCCAATGAAGCCTGTTTCGTGAAGAAAATTACTTAAAATGTTATATAAGATGACATTCGGCGGGCTAGGTGCGCTACAAGTTGTCTATGGAATACAGGCTTGCTTTTGCGCTCCGATCATATCTACCAGGTACTCAATTAAATAATATGCTGGTATTTTTAAATCATAAAATCTCTGAAACCTGGATCACATGTAGTCCCAACTCATGTGATCCTACTCAGGGTGGTCAGTCGTTCTATCCCTGCCAAAGCCTTCATTCAGGGTGAGAAACCACCTGAAGATTTATTTGACACATAATCTTAGACTCATGGATCTCAACCATAGCACCTGAAGGCATTTTTGATAGTCACCATTGGGGACAAGGGGTAATGACTCTGGCACCCAATAGAGACCAGAGGTCCTGCTGAACACCTACCTGCCAGTTTAAAGCTTAGGGCCACCAAATTATCTGGTCCTGAATGTCACTAAGTCTGGAGTTAAGAGCCCTCCTTTCAACTTTTTCCTTGCCCTCATTTCTAGTTTGTTTTAGTGGAAGATAAAATACAGGCCTAGGAGAGAATGGAGAAGAATTGCATCATGGGGCATGTTTTTCTTTTGCTTCAATCTGATTGTAATTATACCCTGGTTCTTCTGTCTTGATATAAGAAAGCATATAGCTTGTTTCTGATTTTATAGCACCCTACTTTAGACTTTTAAAGAGAACTTGGACTTTCAAATCATTGGAATTAAAAAAAAAAAAAAACAAAACACTATAGGACTTGTAAAAGTTGCACTGTGTTTTTGTATTATGGTACCAACATGAAATCTGGGGGACAAACAAGAAAGGAAAGGTTGTAGTTAAACAGCCATCTGTTTGTGTGTGACAAAGGGTGAAGTTAACATGGCTGACCTCCATTGTCAACTGGACATACCTGGGAATAGGGAACCTTGATTAAGGAATTTACTCCATCAGACTGGCATATGAACATACCTATGGGGCATTTGTCTTAACTGTTAGTTGATATGGAAGGGCCAAGCACACTGTGGCGTGGTGCCACCCTTGGGTAGGTAGTCCTGGGTTACATAAGAGAGTTAGCTGAGGGCAAACAGGAAGAAGAAGCAAGCCAGTAAACAGTATGTGTTTATGGTCTCTGCAATAGTTCATACATCCAGGTTCCTACACTGGACTTTTTCAGAGTTCTCGCCCTAACACTGCTCCTTGATGTTGGACCAAATCTAATAAGCCAAACAAACACTTAGGGTCTTTTCTTTCTTTCTTTCTTTCTTTCTTTCTTTCTTTCTTTCTTTCTTTCTTTCTTTCTTTCTTTCTTTCTTTCTTCTTTATATCACAGAAACAGAGAAGCAAACTAGAACAGGCTACATACAAGTTGAACCAGTTATCTTAGATTTTGTTTTTAAGCATTTGGGAAGAGACCAAAAGGTGTAAATGTGGGCTGCTGGACCCTGGCCTGTTCGTCAGAGCTGAGTTGCGGGTTTATGTCCCTTGGAGCACTTGTATGAGTTTTCTGTTGCTTCTGTAACAGTTTCTTACAAACCTAGTGGCATCAAATGACACAGTGTCTTGATTTAAGGTTCTTCAGATCACAAAGCCAGGGTGGATCCAAGCATATTACAGTCAGGAGGGCTGCACTGATGGCCAAACTCCAGAGAAAAACTGATACCCTGTTCTAATGCCGGGAGGCCACATAGACTCCAAGCTGTGTGGCATCATCCTCCATCTTCAAAGCCAGCACTTCCACCGTACCTGTGGTGACTTCTTTTTTTTTGACATTTCATCTTTCTCCTTCCTCCATTTTCAAACCTTGGTGATTGCCTTGGTCCCTCCTGTGTAGCCGAGGATACCCTTCGCCCTCATGAGAACTAATGCGTTACCAGGAAAGGCCTTTCTGGGTTCTAGAGTTTTGGGTATGGACGTCTTTGTCAGGGACCGGGGGCAGGGGCAGAGGGAGGTCATTATTCTGCCTATCCCAGTGTATGTGGCATTGCCTAGCACTTCTTCTCACTAACTTGAGCAAATAAATAAATAAATAAAAATAAAAATAAAATTAAAATGTGTGTGTGTGTGTGTGTGTGTGTGTGTGTGTGTGTGTGCGTGTTAATGCCTCTGTTTAGTGTTTCCAAAGGATACCTTATGTAGTTGATATAGAATGACGGAAGATACTTGAGGGATGATGAAAGTAAGCGTTTCAATTGACCAAAACATTTCAGTAAGGGAGAAGGCAAGAGGGAGAGGGGAAGAGGTGAAGGAGATATACCAGGCGGTGCTTCTCAACCTTTGCAGGGCTGAGGCCCTTTAAAACAGTCCCTCATGTGGTGTTGACCTCCCCCTCCCCCCAGCCATGATATTATTTTCATTGCTGCCTCATAACTGTAGTTTTGCTACTGTCACGAATCACAATGTAAATATTTTCTTGGAGCTGGCAGTTTGCCAAAGGGGTCGCCACCCACAGGTTGAGAACCACTGCATTAGATCACCCGACTCCAGCACTTGGACAGTTTCATCCTCACTTGGTGGCGAGGAAGTGGCTCAGATTTCTGAACCCCAAAAGCCACTTTAAGTGGGTCAAGGGTGGGGCTAGCTTTAGGGACTGATAGGTCAAAGGAGTAGACTTTGGATATTGAATACAAACTGCCACTGGGTTGTACCTCTAACCCTAGGACGTTTATATGTCATGGGTACTCTTCTCTTATTTATTTTGCATGAAAGCCTGGGCATAACATTCAAGATATGTTGCTGTAGAAACATAAATACATATTGTTGTCTTAAAATATGTCGCATTTATTTGTGTGTATGCTTGCATATAGTTGCATGTATGTGTTTGTATGTGTATGTGCACACATGTATATGTGTATGTGTCTGTGTGCGTGGCATTGGGGCTTGGATATGCCACAGTATGCTCAGAGGTCAGACGACTGCCTGTGGCAGTTGCTTTTCTTCCACCATGTGGCTTCTGTGATGAAACTTAGGTCATCATTCTTGGCCTCTGGTGCCTTCACTTGCTAAGCCCTCTAGCTGGCTCATGAATCCCCATCTTAAAGCAGAACTGCATTTTAATAACTTAAAACAAAACTGGTGTGTAATGCTGACATTAGTGTCCAACTAGACATTACATCTGTTCTTGATATTGTGTTTTCTCTCTGTAAGACTTACGTCTTGGTAGATGCCAGCCCCTGTCATGCTAAGACTTGTTCACATTTAGGATCTAGCGGTTTTGTCTCCTGATAACATAAATCCTTATAACATTGTCATCTCTCTGTGATTAACTCTTGTTGATACAAAGGGGGTCTAATGCTCATTAATAACTGAAGTCTGTTAATAACTAAAGACCTGTGGGCAAGTTAATAGACTCTGGATCTCTTTTCAAACAGTCCTAACTGGGCAATCATTACAGGTTTGTTTGGGAGCTCAGAAACAGCACCTATGGGCCTTGCAATACAGAATAGTTGCTCAATGAATGTTAATTCTAGAAACTAATTAGTTTCGCTTGCGGGACAGAAAGAGTCGCGCATTCCCCTTCTTTGTGCTTCTTCGTACCCATTTTCTTCATAGAGCAACCTGAGGCTCTCTTGCACATCACGTTTCCCCCGTGTGTTTCCACCGCCTCTCTGATTTTCTCTCCTTCTCTGGATTGCAGAGAAATCATGTCACTCTGTGTGTACTTTCTGGCTGGAGTACAGACTCATTAAAGACCCCATTCATATCGCTGTATCAACCCCCATTCATATCATGTCCCCATTTATAGTCTACCCCTATTCATAGTATACCCCCCATTCAAAGCACCCCTCATTCATAGCACACACCCTTCTTGTGAACAGGTAGCTGGTAGAATGTCTCCCAGTGCTTTGTGTGTTGCTGAAGCGACTTGATGCATTCACTTTCTTAGAAACCCACGGGCAGTGTGTCTCACTTCCCAAGGAAGATGTGTAAAAACTTGACAAGGACGTTTGTGATGGCTCACGGGGGAAGGGTTATTTACTATGCTTCTGTGAGTCATGATGATGTCACCCCCCCCCCTCAAGAATCAGCTACAGTAAATTGACTTTAATGAGGACAGTTTGGGAGAGAGATGATACGTTCCACGTGTAACCTTGGCACAGAGCACAAAGTGGAGTTGCTGGCACGTGGCCGTGGTGAGCCATAGCAGTTATGCGTCTGCTTGATCAGATTCATATTCATATCTTGTCAATTTCCAACGAGCCAAAGATTAAAAATAACATTTGTTTCTGTTTTCATAACTGCCTAAAAAATTATACCAAGTCATTTTATTTTATTTAGCTTGACTTTTAATCTTGTTTTAAATATGTGGCCTTTCAAGCCGTCTGGAAATACATCCTCGCAACTTGGCACTGCTGGGTGGGACATTTTTCTTTAAGTGTTTGGGACTGAACCCCTTTCCCATGCCGTGATCATTTGAACAGCACACCACAGTGCCACTGCTACCTATGGGCTCAGTTTGAGATACACAGTTGTCAATATTTATCAGCAAGGGACACAGTTCAAGACCTCCAGTAGATGCCTGAGACAACAGGGCATCAAGTCTTACATATCCTGATTTTTTCATCTGTATTATCTGTCTAGTGAAGTTTAATTTGGAAGTCATGCACTGGAAGGCATTAGCAACCGTAGCTACTGGTAACAAACAGCTATAATAAAACCCTTTAAAGATGTTACGTGACTCACTCTCTCAGGGTCTCTTAGTATTCTGTGGATCTGAGCAACCTCAGCATATGGTTTTCTTTCTTTATGAGTTTGAGAAGTTTCCCCGTTTGCCACTTTTTCCTCTTTGGCTTATCCGAATCACCAGCATCACCGCTATTGTATTCTGTGCAGAGTGGGACAGCGAGCGTGACGTTTAATCCCACTCCTTGAAATGCTGTGCCAATTGGAACTTAAGAATTGCTTCTTTCTGGAACTTTTCTGTCAATATCTGTGGATCAGGGTTGACCTCAAGTAACGGGAACCAAAGAAAAGGTAAAAAAAATAAAGGCCATTGTAAAGAAGTGTTGTTACACAGAGGGCAGACCTTTCTAGAGCCAGGTTTGGCTGCATTGTGGAGAGGTTGACGGAGGAACATATGAGTTGTCATAGCTCTGTCAGGAATGGTGCAATGGCAGGAAAGGGGGAACTATTGAGATGGTAAAACCTGGAAATAGAGATGACAGGATTTGGGACCTTGGCTCACTTGGTAGACTCAGGAGGAGCAGAGGGGGAGTGACTTTGGTATATCCAGATCGCATCATTCAGTGATGTGATGGTCTGAGGACCCATAGACACTGTGCTGCCAGGGTCCCCTCTTAGCGGCTGCCATTGCATTACTAATAGTCCTATAGCTCTCCCCTTCTTGGTTAGGAATTATAGCCAGCCCCTGGCCCCATTTAGTCTGGGGTAGTATGGAGTATCTAGGGGTCAGGAGTGAGTTCAAGGTACCTAAAAATACTGGTATAAAATTGGGCGGTAAACGGACAGAGTTAGGATAGCCCTGTCTCGACACCTTACTATGCTTTGCTGACCTAAGCTTGTTCGTCTGGAATTTTGAGAACAACGGGAAGAGTTTGGTGTTTACCAAATCGGTACGCCATCCCTTCTCCGTTTAAGAACAAAGGCTGGGAAACCGGTCCTTTGTGCCAACCTCACAAATGTGTTGCTGGAAGTAAATATCGGAAGTAGACTAAAATGGCAGTGTCAGGAAGTGGGACCAAGAGGTCAGCTGTGCCGTGCCCCTCCCCCACCTCTGTGGTGGTTGGTCATCTCCACTAAGAATGATTCATGGAAAGACACGAGAGTGGGAAGGCAGGTGTCTGAAGACAGCAAGTGTCATGGGCAGTTCTGTCACCCCCTCCACACACACACACACACACACAGGGGGTGGAGCTTCCAGATGGGAAGACAGCAATCAGGTAGGAAAGTTTACTGAAGTCATGAGGTAGGGGCCATTTGGCCACCTTTCCTAACTTAGTGGCTACATAGATGGTCAATATACTCAGGAGTCTGCTCTTGGCAGTATTCCTATAGCAAGTGCACGAGCTCTGTCTAAGAGAAAGGAGGGTTTTGGAGGAGGAAAAAAATAAGCCCCTCAAAGGCAAAGTACCCAGGATGGCCTGTTACCTCTGAGTCCAAATTGTGCCAGTTAAAATGGTGTAGCATCGTTTCCAACGAGTAATTAGGAAGCTAAGAAAACGGGGCAGACTCTGGCTCTGTATCCTATATGCTGTGGTCCAATTGGTAATAGTCATTAAAGAGATCCGTGCTTGCTGGTGGAAGCCCTATGGGAAGCAGAGTTAGCTATAGGACTCTTGAGCCACCATGGGACTGCTGGCAATGGGGAGTAGAGGGGATTAAGGATGGCGGAGTATTTAGAATAGGCAAGATATAAGATGGCTGGACACACCCCAGATTCAAGTTCTTTTTGCCAAATATTAGTGCGCTGCCCTACTTTTCCCTAATGTTAGCTCACGTTAGGAAAGAACTAATTCTCTTTCTGAGAATGTTCCAGAGAAGTTGGCAAGGACCGTCTCATAGAATCCTGCTGCCTGCCCTGTAGAGAAATCTAGTCTCCTTTAGTAATATCTAAAACATTTGGAAGAATTACACTGCTAATCTGTTTAATCTTGGGACTAGAAGGAAGGAAGTTTAAAAAGAAAATCCACATTAAGAACATATGCCCTTGTTTCTCTCTTCCTCCTCTGCTTCTTCCGACTCTGTTTTCTCCTGCCCTCCACCAGTTTGTCCTTCCCTGGCTTCTCTTCCTCTTTTGGTTCCTCCTTTTCCTCTGGCTCTTCTTCCTCTGATTCCTCCTCTACCTTTTCTTCTAATGCTTCCTCCTCTTCACTGGACCCTGGATCTCACACATGCTAAGCACATACTCTACAACTTACAGTTCCTCTCACCCGCTATGCCTGGGTTCTTAGTCATTAACCGATTAGAAAAAAAAAGATGGGTGCAAGCTTGTTTTCATGTGTTCAGCAGTGTTATAAACCAGGCCACCAGAAGTCATAAGGATGCTGGTTATCTACCAATAGTCTTGAGAGACAACCCACCCAAAGAAGACCATGTGATACCTAGACAGAGGGTGTGCAGATGAGACCATATTGATGTGATCCATGCTAGAAACATGTTGGAGGGGAGAGAGAGAAGGAGAGAGGGGGGAGGGAGGGAGGGAGAGAAAGAGAGAGGAGATCTGGATAGAAAGTATCTGGAGGGCCGGGCCTGGTTGCGCAGGCCTTTAATCCCAGCACTCGGGAGGCAGAGGCAGGCGGATTTCTGAGTTCGAGGCCAGCCTGGTCTACCAAGTGAGTTCCAGGACAGCCA
>NC_034605.1:48730024-48753171 GCF_900095145.1 Mus pahari | reverse complement strand
AGAAACCCTGTCTCGAAAAACAAAAAAAAAAAAAAAAAAAAAAAAAAAAGAAAGTATCTGGAACTGGGCATGGGGCAAGAATTAATAGTCTACAAGGTAAGACAAGGAAAGGCACCTGTTGGGAAATGAGAGGCAGATGGATAATGCTGAGTCAGCTGTTCTGAGAGAGCAGATGTTTGGAAAGCATTGGCACCTTCGAGGTGACTGACGTTTTCTCTGACCTTGTTTCATAAATGTTCTGTCAGAGGGAGAGGCAGGGATGCGGGTGGTGAGGGTGCTCTGGATTTCGTTTATATAACGTCCTTATCAGTGTTCTGTCCTCCTGACCTTTGAAGAATCAAAAGGTTGAGCTTCACCACATCCAGGAAATGTGGCTCTTCAGTGAGACTGGGGGATGGCTCAGTGGGTAAAGTTCTTACTGTACAGGTGTGAGGACCAGAGTTCAGATTCCCAGAATCCACGTAAATGCATAGTGGGCTCCATGGGCAGCCTGTAATTCCAGGGCTCTGGGGACACAGATGGGACTCCTAGCTACCAACAAGCTCTGGATTCAATTTAGAGACCCTGCTTCAAAGAATAAGGTAGAGAGCGATGGAGGAAAACTCTCAATACCAACCTCAGCTTCTATAAACATACGCACATCACTACACTTGTAGAGTCTGCACACAAGAGTCCAAATGTGCCCACACAGGCACATATGCTCTACACACACACACACACACACACACACACACACACACGGTAGAAAGGGATTTCCAAGTGTTTTAAAATTCCATTTGAGTTTCTAATGCATTGTGGTTAAATATAATCTGCCTAATCAAGTCTTTTGAGGTCCTTGACAAATATGACAAGTATTAAAAGGACTTAAGAGCCGGGGCTGGGATACAACTATAGGATGCTGAGTACCTACTGTGCACTCACAAGCCCCCAAACTTTATCGTGTGTGTGTGTGTGTGTGTTAGTGTATGAGAGTGTGTGTATATATGTGAGTGTGTGAGTGTGTTAGTGTATGAGAGTATGTGAGCAAGTGTGTATGTATGAGTGTGAGTATGTGTGTGTGTGAGTGTGTGTTAATGTATGAGAGTGTTGTGTGTGTGTGTATGTGTGTGTGTGTGTGTGTGTGTGTATCTAGATAGGATGAATGGACTAGATTTAAGTGATAGATATTTTGAGGACTATTGGCCTGTATTATTTTTTGTTTTGTCTTTTATTGAGATCCAACCTCATTTATCCCAAGCCAGTCTAGAACTTCTTTTATAGCAAGGACGATTGTGGGTGGTCAACCTCCTGCCTCTGCCTCCCTAGTCTTGGAATGTCAGACATATAGCTCCATGCTTGGTATACTGGATGCTGGGAATCAAACCGACAATGCTATGTATCCAGCCTTAGCCCAGGCTATTGCTTAGTAATTTAACCTCATAGCATCTAGCAAGTGCAGTCTTGTAACTTATGGTCAACACCTCAAGTGTGTTGCCTGAATTTTTCCCAACCTTTTAAATCTCTCTGGTCCCTGTCTTAGCAGTCTTCCTTAATGGAATATAACCTCCCACTGAACACTCTGGCTCATAGATGGTACATGCTTCTCCCTGTTTTGAAAAAATAAGAAGCAATATTTATCAGGCACTTTCCTTTAAATCCATACTTTATTTACAGGAAGGCTTATGCAAGCTTACCAGCTTGATTGACTGTCTTAAAAAAAAAAATTTCCAACCCTTATCCTCCATTACATTATCCTGTCTGGCTGTTACTCTCCGAAGCTGTTTCTACTTATGTTTCCAAACTCCTATGTTTTTCTAACGCTGTTTTCGACATTTTTGTGTTAATTAGTAGCATCTGCTCCTTATGTCAGGAGACAACAGTGCTTTCCTCCTACAAAGTGTCCAAATTGCAGGTTAAGTGGGAGCAGCCTTGCTGCCTGAGCTGGTGCTACTGTTTGTTATTTTAAACTGGCAACAACTTACCTTCAGCCAGGCACCAGGACTTTGGAAAGCTTAGCCGATTTTGGATTTTGGTCGCAGAGTGATTTATAAATGGCAGTGGGTTTTGTTGTTGTTTTCATGATTCATTCATTCTTTCTTTCTTTCTTTCTTTCTTTCTTTCTTTTTTTTTTCTGATTCTAGTTTCTTCTGACTATGGGTGCTACCCCCAGCAGGAGACGTGTGAATCTGCTCCTTGGTGTCTGCAGAGAGAGGTCCCAGGACCTTCAGAGATACCAAAATCCCCAAAGCCTGAGTCCTATAAATAAAATAGCACAGTGTTTGCATAAACCCACACAGTTCCTGTCCTGTGCTTCACGCATCTTGAGATTGCTCATTCTGCCTAACACAGTGTGAACGCTCCATTATCTGTCTCGCCGTCTCGCTTAGGGATAATGGTAGAAAAAAAAAAATCTGTAAGTGTTCCATATAGAGCTTTTTTTTTTTTCCTCGACAGTGTGTGTGTGTGTGTGTGTGTAGATGCAAGTGTGCGTATATATGTGTGTGTGTACTGTGCATGGAGGCCACAGGTCAACCTTGTTGAGACAGGATCTTGTACTGGAATGGGTGCTGGTTGATTTGGCTGAGTTGGGTGACCTTTGAGCCCCAGTGAGTGATCCTTCTGTGTCTGCCTCCGCAGCACTGGCCTTGGGAGAGGATGTTACCATGCCTAGTTTATTACATGGGTGCTGGGCATCAAACCTTGGTCCTTATGCTTGCCCTGGGGAGTTCTTTACTCACTGAGCTATTCTCTCCATTCCTGCCTGACTATTATTGGTCCTCTCTTGGATGAACCCATGGGCTCAGAGCTCCACAGAGGCTGAGTTCTGCCAGTGTGGATCAAAACTATGCTGTTAGTTGTTTTGTGATGGACTTTACCCTACTGAGAGTAAGAAGTCTGTGCCTTTAAACCAGAAATGCGTTCCTTCTGACACAATACCACTCTGGATTTGAATTGAGGCAGAAGTCAGACAGGATGCCTCCCCCTTTCATAAGTCTGTGTCAGCGAACAATGGAGATGTCTTAATTCGCTGGTTTCAATAACGAGAGGGACAATAGGCTTTGCATTTTGTAGAATCCAAAGGCTTTGAAAACAACTTGGTCTCCCCCTCTTTACTGAAACCATGTTGTCTGAGTCCTCTGTTGCCAATGAAGGATTTTTTTCCCCCTCATTATTCTGAAAAATCCAAACAAATCACGGTGGTCGCTTCCCTTGATGTTCGCCTACTTTCTCTCACCACTGAGCATGGTAGCCCCAACCCTGCCAGGATTCTGCTCTCTGTAATTTCAGTTACTCTCCGTCAACGGACGGAAAAAAAAAAACAAAAACAAAAACAAAACAAAAAAACCATTAAATGGAAAATTCCAGAAGTAAATATCTCAAAGGTTCCAATACAAGCTTTATCACAGCATGCTGTTCTGTTGCATTATTAGTTATTACTAATTTCTTACAGCACCTAATTCATAAATTCAAATTATCATCCTGTGCTGGCTGGTTAATTGTCCACTTGACAGAAGGCAGAACTTCCTGGGAGATGACTTCTGAGTACCCTGGCGAGGGATTGTCTTGATTGTGGTAATTGATATGGGAAGACCCATCTTAATTATGGGAAGGACCATTCCCTGTACAGGGATCCTGGACTGTCATTGCCGTGAAGAGAGGCAACTAAGCTGCCATGTACACTCATTACATTCTTCCTCTGGCTGTGGACATGACGTGACTGTCTGCTTTGGGCTTCTGCTGTCTTGCCTTTCCCAAGATGGTGAGATATTCCCCGAACCTTGAGCTGAGGGTTCCTGTTATTCCCCTTCCTCATTAAATGGTTTTGGTCATAGTAATTAAATGCAACAATATGAGAAGAAGATATAACACATGTGTGCTGATATATAAGGATTGTACATAGGTGTTGGCAATGTATAGTTTCACGAATCCAGTGGGGGTCTTGAAATGGGGCATTTGCTGATAAATGGGACCGTGTGCATGTGTGTGTATGTGTGTGTGTGTGTGTGTGTGTAGTATGTATATGTGTGCATGTGCATGTTTATGCACATGCATGTGAAAACCACAGAACAACCTCAGCTTTTTTCCTTGGGTCACTTACTAGCTTTTAGTGTCATTGAGACACAGGATTTTTCACTGGCCTGACACTTGTCAAGTAAGCTAACCTAAGTGACAGTGAGCCCTAAGGATCTGCTTGCCTTCCTCCCAAGTCCTGGGATTACAGTCCATTACTGTACCTGCCTTCTGTTTGACTGGCTTGTTGTTGTTGCTTAAGAGATTCTGGGAATGGGACCGAACTCAGATCTTTACAGGCCCAGCCAACTCCCTGGTCCAGCACTCTGGTTTAAATAGCATCTTTTACAGTCAAGAAGGATGCTTAGCCTGGAGGAACACATAGCAGAGCTTTTGCAAACTGTTCTACATCCAGCCCAAGTAAAGCAAACGGAGCACAATGTGCCAGGTTAAGGATTTTCTCCAACAGCCAGAAATTTCCCCTTCATCTCTGACAGTGACCTGGACTGAGTATGTTGTTTAGGTCAGGGGAAGGTTGATGATGGAGATGCGTGTGACTGGCTCATCCTTTGTGCTAAGGGTGAATTAGCAGCACCTTCTGAAAGTCAAAACTTCAAGCATGCGCATCCTAGATAATAGATAAGATTATCTTCCACCTGTCAGCTAGATTCTGTGTCCTGAGGTTGCACAACCGCACGGCCAGATAGCGATAAACTATGCAAACATTCTCATCTTTGGAGTCTATTTCAGACACACCCCATAGCACCCCACCTTGGAAATGACATCCCATGACCTTTGCCCCATTCTCCCATGGGAGCAAGTCACACACTCTAATCAGCTCTCACGTGGAAAATGTCAGCAAGGTGTGAACATCAAAAAGTGAAGCCACTGGAGACCCCTGCCTTGTGACAGAGCTGGGGCTGTGATTTGTGTCTCCCACCCTGTGCCCATGAATATGTATAACTGCCTTCCTGATCTCCCTGTAGTCTTTCCCAGCCTGCTGAGAGGCAGCTCCGCTCTCAGACGTGATCAGATCAGGAGCTAGGAGGAAGCTTCCATTCTTCTCACACAATTTGTCAAGTTGACTCTGTGAATGGATGCAGAACCCCACCAGTTTGAGATTCAGGATTGTGCACGTACTGAGCAAGGGCTCTCTCACTGAGCTGCACTGCCAGCCCACCCTTTTTAGACAGGCTCCCATTCAGAAACCCTAGCTTCAAGCCTGGCAGTGGTGGTGCACGCCTTTAATCCCAGCACTCGGGAGGNAGAGGCAGGCGGGTTTCTGGGTGCCAGACCAGCCTGGTCTACAGAGTAAGGAGTAAGTTAAGAAGAAAGAAAAGAAACCCTAGCTTCCCAAATACTTGGCATTCTAGGTCTGCGTCCCCAGACTCTCTCATGGCTCTTTGTAACAAATGGCTCTGTGTGCAGCCTTGCCCTGTGTCCCGTAAGACATGGGATGATCTTGAATGTATAAGACAAGACCTCACACTGCTCCATCCTAAGTCCCTACGCTCATCCCTCCTTAAAGTATAACTCAATGTCTTTGCAGTAGCCTGCGGGGGTTTTTAATGCTTATAAAGTTATTTCTGTGGGTTTTTTTTTTAATTTTGTGAAATGTATTTATAGCTAAGAAATATCACAGGCATGGATCTCTGGGACAGCATGGATATATGTTTTGTGATTCATCTAGAGTTCAGTTAATTTTTACTTAAATATTTACTTATGTTTTGTGTGTGTGTGTGTGTGTGTGTGTGTGTGTGTGTGTTTTGTGTGGGTACCAGAGGAGGGCTGAGGAAAGCATCCAATCCCTGACAGCTGGAATTAACAGACAGCTGTAAACGACCCCAAATGGATGCTGGGAGCTAGACTCCATCTTCTCAAAGAGCAGGAGGAACTGTTAACTACTGAGCCATCTCTCTAACATTTACTTTATTTTTTGAAATACAGTCTCATTATATAGCCCACATTGGCCTCTTTGTCCTCTTGTCTCCATTTCTCAAGTACTGGAGTTATAGACTGGTGCCAGCATACCAGCTTGAGAGTTTATTTTCCATTCTGTATATAATAAAGTTGTTTTGTTTTGTTTTGTTTTTTCTCTTTCCAAATGAAGAGCTACTTTCCCCAGTAGCATTATTAAATGAACGACCCTTTCACCACTGAGGAAAGATTCCGCCATGGATCCTTTAGTTTCTTCCTGTGATGTCTGTGTGTAATGGTTGCACTGTGAAGATATTCCTCATAGCTCAGAAAAGTCACAAAGGATACAGTTGTATTTGTAGAGATTTGGTATTGGAATATTCAAATATATGCAAAACAGTGTGATTTAGGAATCACTGTTGATTTTAGGAGATTTTTATCAGGTACACTAGGAATTCATTCTGCTTAGTGGACTAAGACTTTAGTTGAAAAAAAAAAAAAAATCTATTCAGCCAGACCATGGTGGGCAAGCAGGTTTCACAGCAGCCAGGTTTACTGTGTTTGGCTTGTATTGACATAGCGCCCCTTGGTTATGACCCTCCAGAAAAGTATTGCCCAAGTGCCTATGAAATCTAAACACGTGCTAGAAATCACGCACTCACGCATGCCCACTGAGGGGCTTCACCTCTCCGAGCTCCTCCAGTCCTGGGATTCTGACCATATTTTGTGTTTCATTTTGGTTTGTATGATAGTTGCTAAGGATAGATCCAAGAATGCAGGGCAAGCGATAACCTAAGTATGCTTCGTGCCCAGCCCCTTTATTTGTATTTACAGTGACACCACCTAGCAGACAAGAGCACTTGGTCAATGAAGTTAAACTCCAGCCTGTTGGTTTTGTTGTTGGCAGTGCTGACGGAGGAAGGAAGCAGACTGGAATTCCTTTATCTTAGAGCTGGGGGTGTGGCTATAAAGTAGGTAGAGCGTGCATAGAGCCTCCAGCTTCATCCTGAGCAATACAAAGCCATCTTTTGCTTGTATGTGCAGTGCTTAGCATGGAGGCCAGGGCCTCCTCCATTTATAAGCATGCACTCTAACTATTGAGCTTTCCCTCAGCCTCCACTTATGAAGTTTTTGCCTAAATGGAGTTTCAGAGGTTGGTTGTTGTTGCTTTAGATAAAAGTCTTACTTACCCAACTGGCTCACTGCTCACTATGTAGCCCAGGTAGAACCGAGAAGAACTCACAGTAGTCCTCCTGCCTCAGCCTATTTATTAGGATTTTAAGTAAGTACTAGTTGTCCAGCTGGTGGTTTTCTTTTGTGACCCACCACAGTGTATACCATTGAGGATCTGCTGGGAATCACAAAATTTATCCTTTTTAACTCCATCCCCACTAGGATGAGGAAAAATGGAAACTGATGTCCCCTTGGATGCGTGTTCTCTTTCTCTCACACTCTCCCCCCCCTCTCCCCCCCCCCTCTGTAAATAGCATGAGCACTGCTTCTCCAGTCTCCAGATGCATGGCGTTGCCAGTCAGTGAAAGTCCCCTCCTTCCACCTCAATCCCCCACACTCTCCCCACACACAAATGGATTTTGTTCATAGACAGGTGACAGCAATATAATCCGGAAATGAATTTCTTTGTTAAGGACAACGGCAAATCTGAAAATTGAGCTCTGTGTATTAATAGAAATGTTAGGATACTGGTGAGCTCCTTTAGTTTAAAGCCACTTTCTATTACATTAAATGATTTTAATATCCTTTAAAAGTCCAAAAGAACTGAAGGCAGTGCTCCATGCCTATAATCCGAGCACTTGGAAGATACGCTGGGCGACGTTAGGGGACAGGGGAGAGTCTGGGCTGTCAGACAAGACTGTGTCTCAAAATAAAATAAAAGTGAAAGAAATAAATGAGTCAATTAATGTAAAGAGTTCAACCCAAAGTCTAGTCAGCACCCTGATTCATTTCCTGTGTCCTTAAGGCGTGTATAGCTCTCCCCAGGTTGGGAGGTTCGTTGTAGAAGTTAAATGAAGTGACAGAGAACTTGTCCAACTCTAAAAGACCTAGGTAGAAAGTTCGAAGCCACGAGGGGGAAAGCAGGCACTGTTTTTAGTTTCAAGGAAAAAAAAAAGGTTGATGATGCCTAGAAACTTTTGAGATAAAGGCCCTCTCTCCTCTCTCCTCCAAATTCTGTCTTTCCCAAGACCATTTTTCTTTGAACTTGGACCCTTATCTTGTTTTGTGTCACTGTTACCACTGTATAGTGCCCCCCACCCCCCTACACCCCCATCAAGGGGGTAAGTTACAGTTCAAGAAAACTGCTCAGAAAAAGGACAGGTGCTCTCATAACCCCACCTTCTGTGGGTATCCGAGTCCTCTAGAAAATAGAAGGACATTTCTGTTTCCTGTCAGATGCACTTCCAGACGGAACGATCATTGCACGCCATCGAGGCTGATTCACTGGACTGAGCATTGACCAAGAACCCCACAGTTTCTGTCCCTTAGCAGTTGGAGCTGTCCACGTGAATCTAACCAGACCCCCCTGGAAGTCCTCTTAGAACGAGTTGACTGTTCCTTAAAGCGATAGCCTGTAAAGTCTTTCAAAGGGTCAGTTATGGACTGGGGATGTAGCTCAGTTGTTGGGGGTGTTTGCTCAGCACGCTAGTTACCCTGGGTTTGATCTTCAGCACGTCGTCGTAGATTAACCAAGGTAGTGTACTTGTAATCTCAGCACTAGGCAGGTGGAGGGAGGACGATCAGAAGTTCAAGGTCATCCTTAGCTCAAGTAATACTTGAGACCAGGATGCAAGAAAACAAACAAAAATGTTAGTTATCCCAATGACCTGGGTGTTCATGAAAGGTGATATCTCTTAGAAGTGGGTACCGTGATGGGAGCTTTCTTGGTTATCTCAGAAACCCTTCTGAGATTCTTAACGTTTATTTAGCATTACCCATGGTGACCAAGCATTGCTGTAGCATCCTTATATTCTAAAAGGAAACTGGTAATGAAAAACAGATCTGCTTACAAGGTCGCCAACTGCTAGGGCTGGGGACACTCTCATTTTATCTATACCGTGCTTGTGGGGAGCTATGGTACAAAGACCATAACATGGGAGGTGACATAGGTTGAGGTCCTTTCATGTGATAATCTCTGGGGTGGGGGGGTGGGGGGGGTTGGAGAGGCTGGGTTGCTTCCATTCTGTGTTAGAGACCATTTTTCAAATTTGAGCCAAAGATAACAGGTCATTGAGACTCTCTTGGATTTTGTTGTTGTTTTGTTTTGTTTTGTTTTGTTTTTGGTTTTGCTGTTGTTGTTTTGAGGTAAATTTCTGTTCTCTTATTATGTAGACCTGGCCACCCCGAACTTGCAATGTAGACTATACTAACCTTAGATTTGTGGTGATCTTTTGACTGTATGGACTGCAGCTATGCATCACCAGGCCTGGTCTTTGTGTCTTTCCTTTAGGGGGTCAGCTTCAGCCCTAATTCCTGTCTGCATGCTGGCAGAACCTTAGTATAAAAGTTGGGGGAGGGGCAGAATGTCTGTCTTCAGGCTCTCTCCTCCAACATCCAGAACTACAGTCTGATGTAGCCACCATCCTCAGAACTGGGTGACAACCTTCCCTCAGGATTTCAAAATAGATAAGAGACAAGTACTGCAAAGCTAAAAAAATTTAAAAGAGGGGTGGGGGTGGGGAGGTGCAGGCTCCTTTGAAGTCGACCTCCAAACTCTCAAGTGGCTACTGTCAAAAAACAAAGCAGTACAGTTTAATCATGGTTCAAGGGAAACTGGAACCCTAGCTGGGGACAAAACAATTTTAAATACAGCTCATGAAGGCAAAGAACTTTCCAGAATGGCTATATGTTAGGCGGTTCCCGTGTAGGACTCATCAGCTGTCCCTAGTTTGTGTGAGGAGTCATGAATACCTTTACTGTTCATTTCATACCCACCATGTACAGTAATTAGCGCTTTCCCCCCTGGGAGGAGATGGTATTTATCAAGTTTATCAAGAGGCAGGCGGGGTGGGCGGGCCAGGGGGAACCCATCAACTAGCCATGGGTAGTGCAAAATGGAAATTTCCTTTCTCTTGCATGCTATTGGTTTTTTTGTTTCGTTTTGTTTTTTGTTGTTGTTCTATCCTAAATGCTGTATACTAAATAATATAATATTTGCTCATCAATCAGACGGATGCTCATTCAAGCATGAGTGAACTTGAAATCATGAATGGTTTGGGTTAAGTCACCCCATTAGAGTCGGCTTTTATATGTTTTTTAATTTCACGCAGAGTATTTATTTGGTGTGCTGGGATCTTTTTTGTGAATAAGATGCATAGCCTTTTTTTTTTTTTTTTTTACCCGTAGCTCAATCAATAAGGTAGCCTTGAAAATGTTTTCATGACAAAGAGCCAAGAAAGCAGCCAGATTAACTTATTTTGCTCCTTTCTAAACACTTCAGGGCAGTTAGACCTGAGGAGAAGGCATTTTAAAAGCAGAAGCCCTATGTGTAGCCTACGCTGGCCTTGAACTCCTGAGCCTTCTGACTCTACCTCCTGAAGAATGGGATTATAGGTGTACAACATCACACACAGCAGTCTCCGACTGTAACAGGCTGAATGTGTGATTTTTAAAAAAAACAAACCAAACCAAAAAACTTATTCTACTTTCTACCCTTGATACCTAGAAGTTATTATATTTAGTTATTCAAATGTAAAGAATCTTTTCTTTACTTCATTCAGTTGATAAACTTGATATTTTGTAAGCACATGCCTATTGAAAAATACTATCTTCCCCAGCATGGTTTGCTTTTCTCTCTCTCTCTCTCTCTCTCTCTCTCTCTCTCTCTCTCTCTCTCTCCCTCCTCCTCTCCTCTCCTCTCCTCTCCTCTCCTCTCCTCTCCTCTCCTCTTTTCTTTCTCTTGTTCTTTCTTTCTCTTGTCCTTCCTTCCTTCCTTCCTTCCTTCCTTCCTTCCCAGTATTTTAGGGCCCCGCTGGTGAGAGGATGTGTGATAGCTTTGTTCAGTTGACTGGCATGCTTGTGTGACATATAAGATAGACATTGAGAACACCCAGGGATTTCCCCTGCTTAATCACCAACTGCTTGAAGTGGCATTTTCCACTCTGACTTGCTGCTTGGTTTTGTTAGATTGCAGCATCCTGGAACAGAATGAAAGGGTCTGTGTTGAAACAGCTACAGTCGGGTTGCAGTAGACCCTGAGAAAAACAGAGCGGACTCCAGCCTGCACGGATGACCTTGAAGCAGGAATGGTTTGGGGTGAGTCATCCCTCTGGGGTTGGCATTTACATGTTTTAGATTTCATGTGGAGTATTTATGTGATGTGCTAGGATATTTGAGTGAGTAAGATGAATAGCTATTTTTCCCCATAGCTCAAGCAATAAGACTTCAGGGTAAGACCCTTGAGGGTAGGGAAAATGAAACAAAACAAACAAAAACCAAACCAAACAAACAAATAATAGCAACAACAAAAACGCAGGTGCCCACCCAACTCTACACACAAACAATAAATAATGTGTGTGGTCTGTAGGTCCTATTTTAGCCAAACTCACAAGGGATTAGTGAGCCATACAGAGGAGGCCTACCTACCTGGCGATACCCTTATACAATACTGTAAGCAGCATTGGAGCAGGCAAGGTAGAGAGCTATCATCAGTAGTTTCCAGACCGCACTCAACAAGTGCTTCCTGTGTAACTTGTAAACATGGGGTACAGTGTGGTCAGTTGAAAGAAGTATATAGTGTGTGATTTATGATCGGGGTAGTTAGTATTTTCTTCATAAACTGTGGTCTGTTCTTCATGTAGGCAACCTTTTGGTTCTCCCTTTCATTTTCCTCTAAAATTTATAATATATTGTTGTGAAATATACAGACCGTCCTGGCTGTAGAATGTAGACTTTGGTCCTTCTGTTTATTGGTGTTCTTGGTCCCCTGAGTGACCACCTTGGCCTGAGTTACAGTCTAAGAATTCCAAGCTTTAAATACACATTTTTTTTTAAAGATCCAAACTATACTAAAACAATATAGGTTTCTTGGGATGTCTTTTTGGCTTTATGCCTGGAAGCAATCCTCAGATTCAAGCCTATTTGTCTCCACCTATGGTGGAGGGCCTTGGGGGAGCACAGTACTTGCTATGACTGGCCTGTAAAAGTGGATGGACCCTAATGATCTCCCTGGCCTCCTGCAGATTGAGAACTCCGTGCCTTCTAGTACAGTTATGTAACCATGGTCTTCCATTCTCCCTGGTGGAATTCATTGTGTGCCTGGGGCAAACTATCATTTGCAGGGAGTTAGGGAGGCCAGCCTATGTGCAAGTGTAGAAGAGAAGGTCCAGTTCCCCAAGGGCCTCATCTCTATTGTCTTTCGATGAAGCAGGACTTTCAGACTCTGTGGTTAATAATTTAATTCCCTTGTGATATTAATAAGGGAGTGTTTCATGAATTTTGCATTAAAATAAACAAAGCAAGGGTCTTTTAAATTCTTGTCCTTTTTTTTTTTTTTTTTTTTTAATCACTGTGTGACTAGCTGAGTATAAGCCCTTTCACTCCATGGAGCCTCAAAAAACTTTGTTGTCCATTGAGAAGAAGGTTCTGGTTTTCTTTCTAACTAAACATCTCCTTCCTGAAAGCTGAGCTGTGAACAGCAGTTAGATTGATAGTCACATGTCATCCTTGTTAGCAGCTGGCTGTCTGCCTCGGAGTGGCACATTATTTGGGTTTCATAACAGCGTTTTCTCTCTCTAACAAAATGTTAAATTATGAGGAGCAGGAAACCGCATGAGTTCTGCAGAGTGGCACTGTAAACTGGGTGTGATTTGGAGAAACCAGGTTATGACTGTCCCCCGGGGAGAGTGTCCTTCCTGTCTGGTGGGGTATCCTAGCCCTTATCTCCCCCCGCCCCCCAAATGTCTACTGTCTACTGTGTACAGTGGGCCATCATGAATCACAAACCTGCTGAAGACATTTGCTTGGGGGTTACCTATGGACCAGGCTTGTCCTCCAGAACTCGGGCTCTCGTTTATAAGTTCTTCCTGAGTTCTCAGACAACTACGGAGACCCTCTTGATGAACATCTGTGACCCTTGGGCACTACCTAGAGCCGTGTGTTTGCTGGTACCCTGTTTAGGTTGAAGCCTGCTGTAGGACAGGACCCATGTCACAGGCCAGTGTTTCTCAATGGTGGTCTCATCTCAGGACCTCCTACATCTGACTCACCAGGATGTGGTTATTAAAGTCGAAGACACAGTGACACCAGGCTGAAAGAATCAGAATTTCGGGGGGTGAGGGGGGATGGGATGGGGAAGCTCGCATGGCTTGCTCCACCTAACTCTTTGCCTACTGGGGTTTCGAACAAGTGTCTAGAGACTAATTATGAATATTTCCCTTGTCCAGCTGCAGGTCTGAGTACCATGAAGATCCCAATGCAATGCTCCCTTAATGATCTAAGCAACATTCACCATGAGAGTCACATTTACCTTTTGATTTATCAATTTTTAATGACAAAAATTGAGGGATCCGATCTGCCTTTTGGGGATAGGAAGTCAGTATATATAAGCTCTCAGAAACCCAGTTCCAGCTAAACTCACAAAGCACTCTCTACCCTAAGCCAGAGGCTCTTGGAAAACACCCTCATGTCTCTTTCTTCTGTCCCTTGTAACAGCAGCAGCTCCTGCTGAGGTCTGGTATGAGGGCCCATCGGCTCTGTGCTAGGCAGCTGGAGGAGAGCCACAAAAGAGCAGCCAACTCCCAAGGCCATAGCAGCTGCCCTCAGCACTTTATTCTGAGGTGTTATCTCCTTCAGCTGTTGGGACTTCCAGGTGGTCAGTGTGCGTGGTAGGAGAGCCATCCTGTTGTGGAAACAATCTTTTCTTTTCTTCACCTATGATGTAGCCACAGTTTTGCCTGCAGAAGGCAGGCTGTTTGAGAAGACACACTCAAGTATGATGTTGTAAAAGTATATACTCCCAGGTGTCCATTACAGCTTTAGTTTTGGTGCTGGGATGGAATCAGGGACCGAGCACACGTTCAACAGGTATTCTGCCATGAGATACACCTCTCTGACCTTTCACTCAGTCTGGGAGATTAGAAAGGGGGAGGGGCAAACAGGATAGATTCCCCTCATATTCTCTAAGGATGGGCAAGCGGGTGTGGGTTCCCAAAGCAAGGCTAATGGCAGATGAGACTCTCCAGCATGAATCTCACGGAGCCTTGCCTGGACTTCTCTGAGTGGCCTTTCCTCATTTAAGTGGGCGTAGGTGTGAGAGCTCTGATGCAGAAGAGAAGTGCCCTGGTTGCCATCTGCAGGTCAGAAATGTATAGTTGTTTGCATACATACACTTGAGTCTTTCTTAAAAGGCTCTCAGGCAGAGGAATAACCAATTAAAGACAATGTAAACTGTGGGGTTTTATTCTACTATCAGATGATTTGAGAAAAGGTCTGACTGTGTGTAGCCAGCCGTGGGTGGCCTAGACCTCATCGTGTAGACCTTGCTGGCCTCAAACTTGCCCGTCTGCATTTGACTCCCAAGTGATGGAACTGCAGATGGGCACCACCATAGCTAGCTAGCATGCCTGAGTTGGAGGTATTTAATGGTACATGGAATATTTCCTTCTTAGAAGCCACATTTCTTTATAAGTGGGCAAAAGAAAAGCTGATCTTATAAGCAGAGCACCTGCCCAGTTAGAACCCACGTGGCTCGGGCCATTTGCCACAGAACAGCCTTGACATTTGTCCAATTTCCAAGCAGCACTCATCGTAGGTACTTCTTTGGGAAAGCTGGTATCAGTACCAAAAGATCTACTGGTAGCCAAACATACCTATAATGCCAGCATTTGGAAGGCTAAGGCCAGGAGGATTGCCATGAGTTTAGAACTAGCCTGGACTTTCACGGTGAGTTTAAGGCCAATGTAAGAAACTCAAAAGAAAAAACGAGAGCCTGTATGCTCACTGCTCTTACCACAGCCGTCCTTAGAAAGCTCTAGAAGTGTTCCAGCTTAGAGGAGCTGGGCTCCACGCATACCTAAGCCAGCGTTCTGTAAAGCAGGACCCAGACTCTTGTCTGATGTAGGACTTGCTCTTCTAGGCGATGGCATCACAAGTTGCTAATTGCAGAAGTCCCTCTGAGAAACTTGGGTGGTTAAGTCTAGCTTTGAGCAAAAGCATGCTACTCTAGGGTAAGGGATGGATTTACTTAGAGCAGGAATCAGTAAAGCAGGTGTTGATTGATTTGATGGGTCCTCTTCTTTACTGACAATCTGAGAGCTTTAAAGGGAGGTATTTTCTGTGCATCAAAAGAAATTAGAATTTTAACTACTGCTGCCGGTGTAGATATGGTTGAAAGAAATGGGAAAGTCGCATCCTATTACTTGGCATTCTTTTCTTGGTGTGTGTGTGTGTGTGTGTGTGTGTGTGTCCATCTGTCTGTCTGTGTCTCTGTGTGTGGTGTGGCATGTGGCAGGGGACTATCACCACTCTGTGCCAGTGAATACCATTAACATTCCCATCTCTTCAGATCCTAAACTCAGTTCCTTCCCGCTCCTCTTCAGATGGCTCCAATTAGAAATCGCACGGACCCCTTGAGCTTGCACTCGGGGCTAAGCAGAAAGATGAGTTTATCACACTCACTTCCACCGGCTTCTCATTGAGAGACAAATCAGTTGGCAGCTCGAACCCTGCCTGCTGCTGGGCACTTCATCTTCCTGTTCTTCATCCAGCCACAGCGCTGTGGTTCCTCCTGTGGGATGATTTACTGCCTCCTTCCACTCACTGGCCCATGCGTCATTTCAGGCTCCAGTGTCACTTGCCTGGGTTCCTTTGTCACCTTCCCAAAGGAGCATTCTTTCCTGTTGCTTTTGGTGTGCCCTGAAACAGGAGTTACGAAGCACAGGCTGCCTGCCATCTTGATACATCTGAAGCCAAGGATGACATTGAACTTGTGATCTTTCTGCTTCTGTTTCCCAAGCACTGGGATTACAGCTGTCTGACTGTGTCTGAACTCTATGTAGTACTGAGGAGTAAGCCCAGGGCCCCCTCATGCACTAGGCCATCACTGGACCATCGGCCGGATCTCAGCACTTATTCCAATGTCTCAAAAAACCATAAAAAGATGTTTCTGACTAAACCATTTTATGAAAATGCTTGGATTTAATGTTCAATTATTTAGACCAAACAACCTAGGTTAAACCTTTGTTCCCAGGAAACTGAACAACAGATAGAACCATGTCTGTTCTGTTGTAACCATCTCTGTAAAGTCACTAGAAATTGCCTTTCCAGCCGTTCTGTGACATCTAGGATGATAGCCGCCAAATCGGGGGAATCCAGGCTAATGGTACTCGCTGTACTGGCAGCACTGTGTGTCTGTGTGGGATTTTTAAAGCGGATTTAAAAAGTCAAGACTGGATAGCATTAAAAAGGTTGACGTAACATTTTCAGTTTTGAAAGGCTACCCGCTCCAGGAATACGCTTGTTGCTTTTTTTTTTTTTCTTTCCCTCCATTTCTAAGAATTCTATTTGGCTAAAATACCAAAATAGAGAGGAAAAAAAAATCTTGGCTTAAGTAAATGAAAGGTCATCTCCAAAATTAATTTTTATTCTCTAAGAGTTCCTTTGTAAAAGAAAGCAGGATGGATATTTTTTTTAAATATTACATTAAAAATTTCACTCAAACCCCTCACTTTTTATATCATAATCAAGGAATTTGGCATTTATTTTGGCAGTGAGTCTGTAAGGCATGTTATATGTCTTTTTTAAGTATTTTTATTTATGTATGTGTATATGCGCATGCATATAGATGCCCTTGGAGCTAGCTAGAGTTACAGACAATTAAGGGCACCCCTTCCTTCCCTATAGGTGCTGGGATTGAGCTCATGTGAAAGAAGAAGAAATGTTCTAACCACTGAACCATCTCCCCAGCCTTCACTTACATGTCTTTAAGCTATATTTTCATATGGGGGGGGGTTATCCAATTCTACACTACACAGAACATATTTTTCCTATTAATTCTTTGTTTGGCCTCAGTAAGTGGGAAAGATAGGTTTCACCTTGAAATTTGCCAGGTGTTTTTATTTTTGTTTTTGCCTGATGTGTTGCTGCAACCTCCAGTCTCTTTGTAAAATCAAGGCAAAAGTTGGTCTGTTCCTGCATTCATTAAAGGGTCGGTCTTCCTGTGCTGATTACAGACGGGCTTGGACACATAAAATATCATACGATTCTGTAGCATGTTATAGAAGCGGACACTTGTCCTGCACAGTTGAAGTACTAAAACTCAGAAGTTTCAGCTTTCTTTTCTCAATGTTTTTATTAAAGTTCATTTATTTTGTATGGCTACACATATACTTATACATCATATACATACACATACATCATACACATACATCATATACATCATATACATACACATATATCATACACATACATCATATACATATGTATCATATACACACACATACATCATACACATATATTATACCCATACATCATACATATACACATGCACATACATATACACATACACATATACATATACATATACATATACATATACATATACATATACATATACATATACATATACATATACATATACATATACATATACATATACATATACATGCTTGGCACAGCTCCAGAGTGGAGGTCAGAGAATAACTTGCAGGACTTAGTTCTCTTGTATACCATATAGGTCCTGAGGCTTGAACTCGGGTCATCAGCCCTGGCAGCAAGCACCTTTACCTACTGAGCCCTCTTGTCAGCCCTAAGCATCTTACTTTTCTTTCCCAAGCACTGCATTCGGTTCAAATCTAGACCTTTAACTTGGTTCAAAGATGGCTCAGGGTATCCAGCTTGGCTGAGGCGAAAGAGCTCAGCCGTACACATTACCCCTTAGTTATTCTCTGATGGCTGCCCAGTGACTGAGACCATTCATCGTGTCTGAGGAGGCGCTGACTCTTAAACTACCATGATGGGCTCCTGAATCCCTCATAATGAACACTCTGGAAGGCAGCAGACTCCTGCTGTTTTCATTACAGATTCAGCTGCTAACCAGTATAGTAGGCTCTTATCCAGAACTGCCCTCCACAGACTGTCTAGACCAGTCCATATGGTGACATTGTGGCTGCAGGTGACCCGAGGATGCCTGGTGTCAGTTAACCCAGGCAGAAGCTTCTCTGAGTGGGATGAGGTCCTGATTTCCATCTCCAGTAAACTCTCTCCCTCAAATCCCTGTTGTGGTAGCTTCGATTAGGGAAGGCAAGAAAGAGAAGTGAACAAGGCTCTACATATGAGGTTCTGTTCTCATGGTCATGGCAGAGTCCTTAACAAAACCAGCCTAAGGGCAGAAGGGCTTAATTTAGCTCCTGGTTGGAGGGCACAGCCAATTATGATGCCTAGCAGCTCAGTCAACTCAAATCTGGCACAATGGGGGTTGGCTGCATCCAGCCAGGAAGCTGAAGAGATGACGGTTAGCGCTCCACCCACTCTCTCCCTTTTATTCTGCTAAGGACCCCAGCCCATGGAAGGGTGCCATCCATGTTCCCAGAGAAGGGCTGTTTTCCAACCTCATTTAAGGGTCTCTGGAAACATCCTCACAGACAACACCCAGCAGTGTGTCTCCTAGGTGACTCGAGCTCCTGGAAAACTGTCAATCAAGAGTAAATGTGCAGTCTCTAAACAGACTAGAGTACTTTAACGCTTAGGGTTGAGCAAGCTACTAGATTAGTGGGCCACTGAGCTTATATGGGTTCCTCATGGAAGTGTAGATGGATGGCTACTTACAGCAACATTAAAAACTAGATAAGCCTGCCCCCAGTGCATTCCCAACGAAGCTTTGAAAAAGGTCCTCAGCTTTTTATCCTGCCCAATTACTATATCTCTTAGTTAGGGTGTTACTGCTGTGAACAGACACCATGACCAAGGCAACTCTGATAAGGACAACATTTCATTGGGGCTCGCTTACAGGTGCAGAGGTTCAGTCCAATATCACCAAGGTGGGAACATGGCAGTATCCAGGCAGGCATGGTGCAGGAGGAGCTGAGAGTTCTACATCTTCATCTGCAGACTGATAGTGGAAGGCTAACTTCCAGGCAGCTAGGATGAGGATCTTATAGCCCATGTCCACAGTGACACACCTACTCCAACAGGGCCACACCTTCTAGTAGTGCTAGTCCCTGGGCCAACCATACACAAACCATCACACTATATAAATTACTCTTGAATAGGTCTCATCTCCTTTCATCCTCATGGTATGTCTTAAAGATGTATTAACTTTACATTTAAGTTATATGTTATTATACTGGCAAGCGCTGTCCAGGACTGGAGAGTGTGACCTAGCTTATAGATGATGAAGCTAGGATTCATAACCTAGCTTGCCTGCTCTTCTCAGTCTCTGCATTGGCTTCTCCTGGCTTAAGTTCTTGTTGCTAAGCAGGCAGCCTCTTGCTCTCCAAGGACACGATCGCCTTTGCAGAGGTTGATGGGGGAAGAAATTGTTTTCAACTGTCCTCAGGACCAGCGTTAGTCTAAGTGATGCTGCTGGCAAGTGACCATTTGCAGGAGGCAGTCAAATTAGCCACTGGTCTGAGCCCAGCATCCTAGGCTGAGCCTGCAAAGTGAGTTTGCCCTTCGAAATAAATAGATTTGGGAGTGAGTGCCTAGCAGGAGCCCTGGATATTTAAGGCAAGCACTTGGCTTCCTCCGTCTGATTGAATCCAGATTCATTATAGCACTGAGATACATAGCAACAAGCTCTGCAGTGCTGGATCCCAAGGCTGCCTGGTTCGTATGGAGGAAGTTTAGCTCAAAGTATCAAAAGCCATGGCCAGTGAAGCCACAAGAAAATTACTACGCAAACTTGACCTAAGTGAATATCAGTTTTATATTATATTTTACCAGATGAATTTTGGAGTTGTCTGTGCTATGACAGTCAGCTCTAAGATTTGCTAAAATATGAAATCGTTTGAGTGCTTCTCATTTGGGAGTTGAGTGTTCTGCAACCATGCCAGTGTGGGTTTACAGGCACTTAGCTCTTTGCAGAAATGGACATGGCTACCTCCCCCTAATTGCTGCATTGCCAGACTAGTGTCATCTCCAGCCTTACCTGGAACTTGCCTGATCTCATCATCTTGAAAGAGACACTGTCTAGGGACCCAGTTGTCACTTCAAACATGCTACATTCAAACTGTCCTTAATTTGATCATTTTATAGTCTCTCTCTCTCTCTCTCTCTCTCTCTCTCTCTCTCTCTCTCTCTCTCTCTCTCTCCTATCTATCTATCTATCTATCTATCTATCTATCTATCTATCTATACATGTATCTATCTTTTATGTATCTTTCTATTGGTCTATCTGTCTTCTATGTATCTATATATGTATGTATGTGTATCTATATATCTATCTATTTTGTATGCATATATGTATGTATCTTTTATGTATCTTTCATTAGTCTATCTCTCTGTCTTTTATGTATCTATCTATCTATATATGTATGTATGTATCTATCTTATCTATCTATTTATATTTTGTATACATATATGTATATCTTTTATGTATCTCTATATTGGTCTGTCTATTTATCTGTCATCTATCTATCTATCCTCTATGTATCTACCTATTTCTGTATATATACATATACACACATGAGTACATTTATTTTAGACAGGGCTTGCTTCCTATAGCCCAGTCTATGTCAGCTTGCTATGTTGCCAGTGTTGACCTTGAACTTCAATCACCCTGTCTCCACCTCCTGAGTGCTGGGGTATCATACGTGTCACCACACACCATGCCAGGGCTTTATGCATACTTTGTGGGGACTCTGTCACTGTGCTACATTCCCATCCTCTGTGTGTGTGTGTGTGTGTGTGTGTGTATTTTAATTAGGGCAATTATATTTTGTATCCTTTGATCCTGGACCCCACCAAAGATGTCATGATACCAAGATGCTCAAGTCCATTATATAGAATCACACAGAACCTGCAGATGCTACATGCATATCCTCTCAGACACTTTAATCCTTCTCTAGGTTACTTATAAAACCTAAAACCATCTCAGTTTTATGAAAATAATTGTTCTTTAGCATTGTTAAGAGAATAAAGACAAAAAACTCTATGCAGAAAATATAGTTGCATTTTTTTTTCCTTGTAAATCTTTTCTGTTTGCTGTTGGTTGAATCTATGGAAGCCGGCTGCCTGGATATAAAAAGCCAACTACACACAGACACATACAGACACACACACACACACACACACCACACCATACTACACACACACACACACACACACACACACACACACACACACACATACACACCATTCATGCTTCTGTTAAGTACACAGTTCAGTGGTAGTGTATACATTTCCAGTGCTGGGCATTCATTGTCTATCCATTCCAGAGGCTTCCATCATTCCAAACACAAACTCCACGAATTTCCTACTCTTTCCTCTTCTAGCTTCTAGAGACTACCTCTCTGGCCCACCCTTTCTACTTTTCTATTTGTTTATCTGAAACAAGATCTCACATCTAGGCCAGGCTGGACTGGAACTATATGAAGTAGGCTAATCTGGAGCTTACAGAGAGCTACCTGCCTCTGCCTCCAGGGGGCTGGGATTAATGGCATGGCTAACATTCTTCAACTTTCTGTCTCTATGCATTTGATTTTTTTTTTTAAAGATACCTTTCAAAATCATACCATATATGTCCCTTTTTTTGGTCTGGCTCCAAACTTTTGTTGTTATTGGTTTTGTTTGTGTTGTTTTTGTTTGTTTGTTTGTTTGTTTGTTTTAAATCCAGGGTGACATCACATACCTTTTTTTTTTTTTCTGGTTTTCTTCCAGACAGGGTTTCTCTGTGTAGCCCTGGCTGTCCTGGAACTCACTTTGTAGACCAGGCTGGCCTTGAACTCAGAAATCCGCCTGCCTCTGCCTCCCGAGTGCTGGGATTAAAGGCGTGCGCTGCCACTGGCCCGGCTCGACATCACATATCTTAAGCAAGCCTAGACCTCACAGTATATGTCAGGCTGGTCTTGAACTCGGGTTCTCTTGCCTCTGCCTCTTGCGTGCTAATGTTATAACCATAGGCCACTATGCCTGACTTTCAGCTCACAAGTTCACTACAGTGTTTTTAATGCACCATTTGAAATATGGCTTTATTTTATAGAGCATGTGCTATCAGTACTGGACTGTGTAAATAATTACTAATACATTATGAATCTCATTCTAATTTCAGAAACCAGTCTCTATTAGAATCTTGGAGAAGAAAACACCTCACCATTTCTCCTTGTTAGCTCAGGAAAACACCACCACACAGTTTCATGTTCCTTCCTGTTCATCTTTGGCTCTGGTTTCCTCTCATTTTTTAGCCCCTATTTGGCCTGAATTTTTTTGTAGTTCTCTCTGAGCAGACTCATGCTTCTCTAATGCCTGCTAGAAAGTGGTCCCAGTTCTTTAGATACCATCTTCTCTGTGACTCGTATTTACTCTCTTTTGCATTCATTTTCTAGTCACTCTGCCAACCTGCCTCTGTCCAGCCATAAGCAGTGACCCATGATGTGACCCTTGGAAGTGGGTGAATCACAGCCTGCCCCACTGGTGCTGATGTGACTCAAAGCAGAAGTATTCCTCTCTGCTAGTGCATCTGTAGTAGAGTTGAACACTGTTTTTCTATTTATGTCTTTTATGAGCCATAATTAAAAGTGGTGTGAGTCACTGTGTCAGAATGAATGTGTTATTTTCAGATGTCTGTGAGAGCCGTTACTGGTGGAAACTGAGCTTCCCCTACACCGAAGCTCTAAGACCCCTCAGGAAAAGATCCCAGAGGGGTCTCGTCTACTTTCTGAAAGTAGATAAGATTGGAATGACTTTCTGCAACAACAAGGCAGAGCTTCAACTCGACTGCCCTCAGCTTGTGATTTTCCAAGTGTCTTTGTATGCTGTCCCTCTGGTAAAAGTGTCTGGTCTGACTTGAAATTGGAGTACTTAGAGATGATGTCGTCAACAACCACCACCACCTCCTCCTCCTCCTCCTCCTCCTCCTCCTCCTCCTCCTCCATCTCTTCTTGACTTTCCTGGAACTCACTCTGTAGACTAGGCTGGCCTTGAACTCAGAAATCCACCTGCCTCTGACTCCTAAGTGCTGGATTAAAGGCGTGAGCCACCACTGCCCAGCCATGAGTAGTAGTAGTAGTAGTAGTAGTAGTAGTAGTTGTTGTTGTTGTTGTTCTCCTCCTCCTCCTCCTCCTCCTCCTCCT
>NC_034605.1:48727938-48730009 GCF_900095145.1 Mus pahari | reverse complement strand
CTTCTTCTTCTTCTTCTTCTTCTTCATCTCCTCCTCTTCCTCCTGTTCTTCCTCCTCCTCCTTCTCCTTTTTTACTACCGAGATGTGTTGAAAAGCTAGAAACGTAGCTCAGTGGTAGAGCACCTGCTTAGGTTTCACAAGGTCCTGGGTTCGAGCCTCACCACTACAGGAACATAATGTAGTAGCATGTTCTACGTCAGTGAGTAGTTCTCAAGCTTCCCAATAATGTAACCCTTCAACACAGTTCCTAATGTTATGGTGAACGCCCTCCCAACCATAAAATTATTTCATTGCTACTTTATAACTATAAACTGCTACTCCTACAAATCATAATGTAAAGACCTGATCTGTGTCCCCAAAGGGGCAGTGACCCACACATTAAGAACTGCTGCTCTAAGCAGATTCGATTCCAGGTGTTAGACGAAGATGCAGAAACAGAACTGTGGAGTGTTGCAGAGGGCTTGCTGCTCTACATGGACCAACTTCATGGCTTCTGTGTGGCTTCCTATCACTTCTGCTTCTCGTTGTGGCCACCAACCTTAGGTGTACCACAGCGCTAATCCAACATACTCTTCAAGGAACCTGAAGATGGGTCTCCACAAATGGCACTTTGCTGTGTACAAATGGCACAGGGAGAGTAACTTTTTCTTGATGGGTAACCAAGCTACATACCACCATTCCTTAACAGTTTAGTTAAAAGTGCATGTTAATATTTCTATTTGACCACTTGAGGTCAACAAAAATGTGTCTTAAAGAATTTATGGTAACTAAGTGCTGAGGAGACAACCAGGACATGTATGGATCATGACCATCACGGGGATCTTTACCTCTGAGAAGTGGGCAGGGCAGAATCTCGAAGCTAGGGTTCCTCTACTTCCAAATCCTTGCACAGGCCCTTCTGAAACCCTTTGGCCGATTCTTACGATAATTTTGTAAGCTGTTGCTTCCAAAGACTGCCTCTACCTGGCACTCTTCAACCCCTTGCCTCACTTCCATAGGTCTCTGGCCTGGTTGACTGAATCCTTCCCTGATGATGGATTTGCATAAGCTGTGCCGACGCATATGCTAATGAAATACATTCAACTTTCTTTCATACTAGTTTGTGAAACTTAGATTTTTTTTTTTTTTTTTTGCCAGCCTGCAAAAGAGGAAAATGAAAGGGCTGTGTGGAGTCTCCTTCCACTAGGTGTTTACAGGGAAGCACGTATCTTAGGTACTTAGCAAATAACACGGTTCGGTTGGGTTTAACTCCTAGTGATTGTGCTCTGAATTTTCCAAGCCTGTGAATCATATTTGTGACTCATATTTTCAAGGGAATCCCCCCATCTGACTTTCCTCTCAGTTCCAGTCGGGTGCAGCCTGGCAGGCTTGCTTAGGAACTGAGCAAAATCCAACTGGATAGCTCCTTAGCTTGTCCCACCCCTCCTCAAGAAGAATTAATTTCCTTGCTACTGTGTGAGACAATTTCTCTGTCCTTCAACATGGTGACTTGAATGTGGGTTTTCCTGCTAGGAAATCACTTGTTGCTGCTGGCTGATTTGTTGAAGAGTTGTTGATTTCTAGTGTGCAGAATTGGTTTCTTCCTTTTTTTTTTTCTTTTCCTTTTTCTTTTTTTTTTTCTCTGAGTTCCTTAAGCTCCTAGTCTGTTGTTTGGTAGAAAAGATCATTTAATGTAGGCTATTTGTTTTCATGTGTCCAATAATCAAAAAAGTAACATTTCCTGCAGGGGCAACACTGGGAGAGAAAATACTTTGAAATAATATATTCCTGTTTTTAAAAAGATGGAATCAAGTACTTGTCTATAAAAAGGTGCTAAATGAATCAGTGGTGGCATGTGTCAGCCAATTAAATGTTCTGTTAGCTATCCATAGGGATTTTGTGATAATTTTGTTGCTTGGGAAGACCACGCGGGTCTCTTCACCAGGCCCAGAAGAACAAATCTTTTCCTGATGATAAATATGCATGAGTTATGCCTATGTGTTAGTGTGGTTGTGGGGAATGTCAACAGTTTGTGTGGGCAGCAGGCCCCCGTGTGTGTGTGTGTGTGTGTGTGTGTGTGTGTGTGTGTGTG
>NC_034605.1:48715239-48727883 GCF_900095145.1 Mus pahari | reverse complement strand
GAGAGAGAGAGAGAGAGAGAGAGAGAGAGAGAGAGACAGACAGAGACAGAGACAGAGACAGAGACAGAGACAGAGACAGACAGACAGAGATGCGGAACAGGGCGACTGCCAAGAGAATTGGTCACGTGCTTTGTCCACCCCAGGTAAGTCTGTCCCAGTGGCCTGCTTGGCAACAGAACACTTCTCCATGACTTAGAAGCCCTACAGGGTTGGGAAATAAGAGAAACGGGGAAGACAAGACAGCGGAGAGTGGGAAACCTGATTGCGGGGGCGGAAGGAGCTGGTTAACCGTGAGACTTTCGGTTCCTGCTTTGCTTCTATGGTCATGAGTTTGGGAAAGCTACTCATTTCTCTGGAATCCGTGCCCTCCCCCATAAGAGGAAGGCTGTTGTCTCCAGGTGATGCTCAGAGGATTGCCTTCCAAGAATGGAAATAATGTGTGTCTCAGGCAGAAGAGAGCGGCCTCATGCGGGTGATGGAATCAGGGTGTGAACGCTGCTGGAAGTGGGACCACGGTGATGCTGAGGGTGGCCTAGATCCCAAGGTAGGACTGGTGACGTGGATGAGACGGTAAATTGTTTGCCAGGCAAGCGTGAAGGTGTGAGTCAGATTCCCAACACCCTTTTAAAAGCCAGGAGTATTGACACATGCCGGTAAACCCAAGTGCTAGGAAACCACACAGGCGATGGTTTCTTCCTGTGACTTTCACAGGAGAAGACCAGTCTGAGTTCAGGTGAATTGGCTTGCATCTTCAAAACACTTCCCTAGGAGCCATATTTCCCATCCATGACTGTGTCCCTACTCCTTACCCAGAGCAGCGGCCTCCACTCTGACTCTGTCCTCTGGGTGTGATTGGTTTTCCTTAATCCGTCCACTGGGTTTGATTGGTTTTCCTGCTTTCCATCAGTCCCCCATCTGCTCTTGTGTTTCAGGTGTTTCTGGAAGCCCAGAGGCATAGTCAGTTGTCTCCTTCACTCTGAAGTCCCTTTGATTGACTTCTCTTGCAGCTCCAGGCACAGTCGTTTATCTTGTCAAGGTCCCGCATAAAGAATCAGCCCTGTTATATGTGTTTTTCCCAGGAGCTCTGAACATCTATCTGAATGGGGGCTGTCATCAGCTGCAGAGCTTGAGATGAAACTCTCTGAGTCTTAGCCAGTGAGTCGCATACACTTCTTGCTGGCCTCCTTTTCTGGGCAGTACGTTAGAATAGCCCCGTGTCTCTAGAATTTAATGATAAGTGGTGGAGACCAATGGACCCTTAAACCCAAGCGACAGACCACCATTGTGAATGCTAGTGGTCAGAGAAGTCCTGGACATTTTTTTATGTATTGTGCTGAGCTCTTGATAGCAGACATTTTCTGCATCCTTAGTTGTGTTTCCACATACTGTGCTGAGTTCATTATGTGCACTTATTATATGAATCTCATACACATAACATCCCAGATGTCCAATTCTCAAGACAGCTCCTTGCCTGTGCCCACCCCCATTCCCCAGATGAGGAATCTGAAGCTCAGAGAGAGAAGTCATTTGCTTAAGCTTATACAGGAGACCAATGCGGGTTAAGTTTTATGCTTTAGAGAAATCTAAGTGGGTGTTAAGTGACAACCCCATATACTGAGGACATTGTATCTAGAACTATGTAGGGTCGGTTTGTTTAGATGGGATAAAGTGATTTTTGTAAGAAGAATGAAGCAGGGCAGGGTATAGCTCAGTTAATAGAGTCCTTGTACTTGAATCTTTGGGTTCTAGCCCCAGCATAGCATAAATTGGGCACAGTAGCCTATTTCTATAATCCTAGCCAGCAGGAAGTGGGAGCACGGAGATCAAGGAGAGCCTGCTTCACAAATATAATGAGAGAGAGAGAGAGAGAGAGAGAGAGAGAGAGAGAGAGAGAGAGAGAACCCCTACCCCTGCCTACAGGTTTGTTCCATTGTGCTGAGGAATGTCCCTGCCTCTGGGATGACATCCAGGTGGTATAAATGGAAAAATGACAAATTATTCCTTTGCTCTAGTGTAGGCCTTGCTGTAATTAGTAGCAAGTTGGAACCTTAGGAAAAAAAAAAAATCTCACCGGAGTGTGACGATGCATTCTAATGCCTCAGCCTGCAAAGTAAATAAAGTATCACACCAGTAGCCTGCCCTGAGGCCACTTCTCCTTGGGTTCCCTTCCCTGAGTGGCAGGAGCTTCACACTCTGTCACCACCTTCCCCTGGGCTCCTGTTAATTAGCTCTGAGACTTGGTCTGTAGTCTGTTCCTGTAGGAGTTCAGGACATGTGTGGTGCTGGCCCTCCTGGCCAGCGTGGGAGATGTGCCTTTTCCTATACTCTACCTTGCACCGGACATAAGCGGCAGCTGCCTCTGGAGGGAGCAGAGGGGATGACAACTGCTGGCCGACCACGTGTGTAATCATGGCAGGTGGCCGACAACCATTAGCAGACTCCAACTTGGGCTAGAAGTAGACCTGGGTGTGTGGGCACTCGATGTAAACTATTACAAGGAAGAGCGATGTAGGCAGTAGGATGTGTTTCAAGGACCTTCCCTTCCAAAACAGGAAAAGAAAAACAAAATACCAGAAGAGAGGTCTCCTGACTTCACTGGCTGGCCTGGTCCTTGCTATGTAAGTCAGGCTAGCCTAGAACGTCCCAGCGGGCCTCCTGCCTCAGCTACAGAAGTACTAAATTTCAGTTGTGTGCCACCATGCCTGGCTCTAAATTTTATTTTTAGTTTTTTGTTTACGTTTTACTGTGTGTGTGTGTGTGTGGTGGTGGGGGTGGGGGTGGGGCTTGGCCTGAATGTGTGACTATGTACCACATCCATGCAATACCCTAAGAGACCAGAAGAGGGCGGCAGATGCCCGTGGCTGGAGTAATAGGCTGTTGTGAGCTGCCACGTGGGTGCTGGGAATCAGACGAAGAGGGTCCTCTGCAGAAGCTGAGAATGCCCTTAACTGCTGAGCCATTCCTCTAACCCAGATTATTTTGTATATAATGCTCTTTGTCTGGAATACGGCAGCATCTTAGATCTCCAGTCTGTCAAATGAGAACCTTACAGAACAAGGATCTTGATTTCTCTTTGGAAATAAGAGGAGCTATTTGCTTTGCTGCTTGGCTGTTCTGTACTCAGACTGAGCCCAGCTCTTCCTGTGTGTTACAGAACTCTACTGGCTGCATCCCCAGCCTCCCGTTTAGGTTTTCAGATAGGTTTTGAGTTTGCTAAGTTGACCAGGCTAACTTTCAGCTCGTTCTGTGGTCCAGGTACATCCTGAGCTTGGGAACCTCCTACATAAGCCTCTTCATTGGTTGTGGTTGAGAGAGAGAGAGAGAGAGAGAGAGAGAGAGAGAGAGAGAGAGAGAGAGAGAATGAGAATGAATATGAATATAACAGATTTCAAAAATGATTAGCAATCATCTATTTTTCCACTCTTAAAATGTGCTTGTTTGTTAAACTTCACATTGGCAAGCAATTTCTTGTTTTCTAGAAGTTTCCATAGAGGTTGCTATGTGTGAAAACTTTGTCATGGGATGCTGGCATAGCATGTCTTCTGTTCTGTTGTTTACTCTCATTATTAAGATCCCTCCTGCATTTGGTAGTATAGTAGTAGTACTAGTACCAAGACTGCCTTTTCTGTCTCGGCAACCATGACACTCCCATCCTAAGGGTCCCCATGATCTAATACCTTAGGATGAAAACTTAGGGGAAAACTCTTGTCCGCATGAATTCAAATGACACCATCAGAGAGCAGTGTGTCTTTTTCAAAAACACACACTTTTCCTGTTAAGTCTTAAGCTACACCTACCGTGCCAGACTTGTGATGCACGTGACAGATGCTTGCATCCACTTCTTAGAAGTGGTCCTTAGAACTGCTGGTGTCATGCTGTCTACCAGGGAACCACGGGGTGCAGGCAGCCCTCGCATGAGCGTACTGCTTCAGTCCCTTTCCTGCTGAGGTGTCCCCAAGCCCATGGGACACAGGGCCAGGGGCAGAAGCTTCTTTGGGAAAAGAAGAGTGGATGGGGATGGGTAGAGATAGTGTGCACAAGCCATTGTGCATTGACCAAAACGGTGAGTGACCAAAGCAAGAGCCTCTCTTTGGGAGCAGTCATTAACTACTCAGTAGATACAGCGAATGAAACCTGGGCTCATTTCCAAGAATGGGCCTAGTACCAGGAGACAATCTTTGTTTCGTTGTGGTCCTTCCTTCAGAAGCTTGGCATGTAGTTTACCTGTGAAAAACTGAACACTACCTTCAAGAGTATATGGAGTGTCTAATTCAGGAATCGGAATAAGAATGGTCATTGGGTAGCCATTCTAGGATTGGTCTGTGGCTGGGTGACGACAGTGTGAAGTCACCTTGGGATTTGGGGACAGTGACTTCCACCACTTAAAGCTAAAGAGAATCCTGAAGCCCTGAAAGAGGAGTGGTGAGGCAGGTATCCTGGAGACTTTAGAAATGGATGAGGGGGGTCTGGGGAGACAGCGCAGTGCAGTGTTTGCCATGCACGTATGAGGACCGGAGGTCAAGTTCAAGTCCTCAGGAAAAAACCTCATGTCAGTCATGAGAAGGCATGTGCTGGTGGCCCCCGTGCTGGGAACGGGGAGACAGGCAGATCTCTGGGGCTTGTTAATAACCTGGATATGGGGGTTAGACTACTTAGAGCACTCCAGGCTGGGGAGGAAGGCTGGGGAATGGCACTTGGACTGTAGTCTAGTCTCTCTACACACTGCCACACACATAAGGGAGACAGAGAGAGAGAGAGAGAGAGAGAGAGAGAGAGAGAGAGAGAGAGAGAGAGAATGAATGAGAATGTTCATGAGACTTCAGATGATTGGAAGGTTATAGGTTAAGGTTTGGGTTCATGACACCTATGTGATGTCAGTTCCTTGCAACAGATGAAGAACTGATCAAAGTGAGACACTTAATATCTAAGGAACAAATGCGGATATCATTTGGCATTAAGATTTGTGCCCATGGGTGACTCAAAGCGCCCATTTTTCTAAACCCATTCCTACTCATAGCTAGCAACTCTCTGAGGCATTGTGCTCAGGGTACTAGACCACTAGGCCAATGCCACAGTGAGAAGAAGAATGGGCTGGTGTCAAGCAGACATGAGTTCAAATCCAGGTTCTGATACCTGTGACGGGTAAGATCCTGGACAAGTTGATTTCACCCTCTGAGATCCCAGTGGTGCAATGTGGATAATAATCCTGCTTCAAAGGACCGCTGTATTGAAAAGAGCCAGCCCTGTGCCTGGTGCACACCAGTACCTCTGACTTATTTTAATGACCAACTTAGAGAAGAGGTAAACTGTCTTCTCACTGCGCGCTAAGAGCCACGTGGTCTAGTGTGAGGTACCTTGAAATTTCTGCTACAGAGGAAATGCAAAGTGTTATGGATACACTTCTGGCAGACATATGAGCCATTTACATAATGAAACCTCTTTAAGATTCTCTCTATTAATAGCCAGCCTTCGAAGTATCAATCTGACCATTTTGTATTTAGAATCGTTCTCTCTATGAACAGGCCCCTTTTATTGCCGTGTCTTATGTCCGCTGACAAGTGTCATTATCTCCTTACATGCATAGTCAAGTGTTCATGATTTTGTGGCTTCTTAACTTGTTCATTTACAACCCGAGAACTTCATTTTTAGAGAACGAGTCATTTGTGTGTGTGTGTGTGTGTGTGTGTGTGTGTGTGTGTGTGTGTGTGTCGAGGTTGGGGAGAAAAGACACATCTTATTTGCTGCTGGGTGGAGTCATGGCTCAGCAGGCAGTATGTGTTCTGCGCGGACCTTGTGGAAATGAGCTCTCTAAAGTCAGCGTGCTTTACTGGCATCTTTTGCATGGAAAGGGTCACTCTTTTAGCTTTTCCACAGACAGACACTGAGAATCAACCCGCCGAGTATGTCAGCATGGGGCTGTGCATGTATGTACACCATGTGTTCATCCACTCACTGGGACCCTTGGATTTCCTAAGGGATGGGACTCTTGTTGGGGGTGGAGTCAGAGCTGAATGGACCCGCTGGTATAAGCACGGCAGCAGCATGGTTTATATTATCCCTCAGAAGAGTGCAAGCCGGTCTTCCGTGCTTGTCTGGGGTGTCCATCAAGGGAGTCAACAGGTGTGGAGGGGCCTGAGGACTATTAGCATGAATGAGGAGGAGGGAAGCGGGATGGAGTGGTGGATGCTTTCCTGGAGGTGTGTTCTAAAACCCATTCTAGCTCTGTGAGCTTGTCTATGCAAATATGACCTAGATGGTAGTGATACACACACACACACACACACACACACACACAAACACACACACACAGAGAGACAGAGACAGAGACAGAGACAGAGACACACACAGATACAGACACACAAATACAGATACAGACTCATACACAGACATACACACACAGAGACACAGATACAGATATACACACACACACACATAAACACAGACACACAAACACATAGACACACACACAGACACACACACACAGACAGAGATAAGCACGCACACACACACACTGAAAGAGAGAGACAGACAGACACACACACAGAAAGAGATACAGACACACACACACACATACACACACACAGACACACACACACACACACACAGAGAGAGAGAGAGAGAGAGAGAGAGAGAGAGAGAGAGAGAGAGAAAATGCAGCCAAGCACAGAGAACACTTTTGTAGAAAACTTTCACGTTGCAGTTTTAAAACATTGTTTCTTTCTCTTGTTTTTGAAATTACATTGTAATTACAGCACTTCCTTTTCCCTCCCTCCCTCCAAGTCCTCCCATGCATCCCTTCTTGCTCTTTTTTAAATTCATGGTTATCTTTTTTTCACTTCTTGTTATCTTGGGCATATGTGTATATACGTATATCTATATAAATATGTATTTTTAAATATAACCCGTTTAATCCGCATACTGTCACTTGTGCGAATCTTTGTAGGGCTGATCATGAGGTATTGGAGAAACAGTTGGCAGCTCCTTAGTGGGAGTGATCTCTCCCCTCTCAGCAGTCCTTAGTTGCCTGTAGTCAGTCCTTTGTGTAGGGCAGAGGCCTGCAGTGGCTTTTCCAGGCCACATTAGCATGCCTCCTGCTCTTGTCCTTACTCAGCCCATGTCTAGGCAGACATATTGGTGAGACTTTATAGATAGAGCTTCTGACCTATCTCAGAGTCACAGTCTAACAAGAAATGCCCCGACTCTCTGGCTCTTACAGTCTTTCTGCTCCCTCTCCCACAACGCTTCCTGAGTTTTGGGTACAGGAAGTGCTTTGTAGGCACACCCGTTGCAACTGGGCTCCACAGCTCTGCAGCCCTATCTATGGGTTTCTGTAATAGTCTCCCTCTCTGTTGCATCTGAACTTATGTCGTATAACTTTTAAAGCTGAATGAATCTTTAAAACTCGCTCTTCTCATAAGAAGAGTGTACTGCCTGCCTGGCGAGATTGGACAAATATAAAAATACCAGGAAACCAAAATATTACATAAGCTTTGCATCATCTTGCTGGCTATCCTGGGATTGAACCAAGGGCTGGGCAAGTATTCTACCAATGAGTTACATCTAAAGTTTCATAGAAGTTGCCTGATGTAGCTCCAAACTGACTTTGTGACCCAGGAGGCCTTGCCTTGGGTTTGTGACTTACTTAGCTACATGTGTAGTGGGCACTATGAGTCTAGGCTACCAGGCCTGGCTGAAATAATATGTGAATTAAGTAAATACAATCTTATATTTCTGTTTTTGAGATATGCTTTTTACCAGTGAATATGTACTTCTTTGCTGTCAGTCCATGAATCCGACCAGATCAGCTTCAGTGCCCAGTGGTGGCCCATGAGTTTTAGGAGAGGGAGTAGCTGCCCCTCAGGTTATATATAATGAAGACAAAGTGAACAGGCAATCTCACAAATCAAGTCTAAAAATGTCTAGCACCTTAGGTGTTGAGGTCATGTGTTAATCGGTTTTCACTACTAGGAAAAAAAAAATAACGAGAGAATCAGCTTTTAAAGAGGAAGGGTTGGCTCACCGTTCCGGAGGTTTTCATCTATAATCGGTGTCCCCATTGCTTTTGGGACTGTGTATCAAGGCAGTGTATCATGGCAGGGACATGTATGGAACAAGATCTGCTCACCTCATTCATGGCTAGTAAGGACAGAAAGGAAGAAAGGGAAGAAGCTGCAGTTCCACAGTCTCCTTCCCAGGTGTGACCCAAATGGCCCGAGGAACTCCAAACATCTCTTCTATAACTTCGCCAAAGTGCTCATGACCAAGCCAAGATGTGGATCTTTGGGGCAGCCTTCTAGATCTAGACTAGAGCAAGCATATAGACAGACAGTGTCCAGACTAACAAAGGCTGATTCTAGTCCACTATGCATCCATCCCTTCAGAGGCTGGACCAGAGTGTGAATTGCGTTATCTTTACTTGGGCTAGTGTGGGAGATTTTGTAATCATTAGTGCTAATATTGCTGGAGAAAACCCTACCATGCCTAATCTTTGACTGCTGTTATTTCTCTTTGCTGGCCTCTGGAGTGGCCCTTTCTGGTTCGAGGATGCTGAGATCACACCACACACAGGATCGATTGCCCGTTTATTCTTGTTTGTTCTTTAGCATGCTTGGCTTGCTGCCCACAAGGTGAAGTCCCTCCGTGTGTGACAGTCTGGTGGAGCTGAGTTGTGGGGCACACGTCCTTGTGGCAGGAGATGCCAGCAGAAGATCCTGTCTTCGGTAGGACATTGGAGGGTATTCATGGGAAACTTGAGGAGCCTCCTGTGATGACTCATTGTAGCCAGAGGAAGAAGCCATGAGCTCATTATGGAGAATGATATAAGGCTCCTGGTCCCCTGGCCCTGGGCGTTCTTATGATCCAAATGTCTGCGTTTAAAGGAGCAAAGCGAAGAACAGGCTTAACCAAGATGTCAGAGTGGCCACAAGTGGGCAAATATCTCCTCACTCTCACCCAGCTTTCTGTTGCTCCACTCTGACTTTCTGACGTAAGCATCTCCCAGTCCAGACCTCAGTCCTCACTAAGGCCTTGCTGGCTTTCTGTGTCAGTTTTCTAGGGCTACTGTAACAAGATGCTCCAAGGCTGGCTGGCTGGAGAGAGAGATGTTTGTTTCCTGTGACTGTGTGGGTGAGGTCTCTGAGGTAAAAGGTCAGCCGAGCCAGGTGCTTCTGGGATATTTAATTTGGCTTGTGGACTGAATTCTTCTTGAGTCTTCATGTCAAATCTCTTCTTGCAAGGACACCGGTCATACTGGGTTAGGGACCACCCATACAGCCTCAGTTTACCTTATCTCCCTCTTGAAAGGTCGGGGGGGGGGGGACATGATTGGCACTCTCTCTGTTTTGGTCTTGCATATGCTGATTCAACTAACTGAGGTTTAAAAATAGTTCTTCTTTTTTTTTTTTTTTTTTTTTTTTTTAATGGTACTTATTTTACATGTGTATGTGGAGATGTCTGAGCATTTGGATGTGTTCCTTAAGTGCACGGGAATTCACAAAGATCAGACGAGGTTCCAGATCCCCTAAGCGAGAGTTAGAGATAGTTGTTAGCTGCCATGTAGGTACTAAGAACTGAACCTGAGATCTCTCTGAAAGAGCAGGGGATGCTCTTAATTAACCACTGCGCCATCTCTCCAGCCCACGGAGTACGTAGGTTCACTGCAAATCCTATGTCTTTTTAACCAGGGAAGATTTGAACACCCGTGGTTTTAGTCTCCATCGATCAAAGGGGCCAGAGTCTGTCTTCCCCAGATCCCAAAGGAGGACGGAATGATCAGGTGTCGAGGGACCAGGAGTGAGGGTTTTATAGGTACTATTGTTGCTTCAGATGAGCTACAACAGACTCTTGAACTGTTAATTTTTACAGTCATACGCAGGTGGCTAAATCACGATTTTAGTGCCGAAAATGTTTTTTAACTGCTTGTCATATGCTGAGCCTTGTGCCAGGCACTGGGGGTAACCTCTGCAAATGAAGAGTTGCTTCTTGCCAGGTTTGTGGAGCGTAGCACATGGGTGAGCTCCAGGTGTGTGGTAGTAGATCCTCGAGGTTTATATTCCCGTCGGTGTGAGTTGGTTTTTGTCTCTTAGGGGACATTGGGACATTTATGTGTCTGGAGTATGTGATAACTGGAGTTCTGAAGAGGAAAGTCTGCAAAGACGGCACCAGGCTTGTAAATCTGTCCTTCCAGTGTGTAATGTTTGCTCGGGAACTGGCTGACGTATGTGTACTCGGCATTTTTTTTTTTTTTTTTAAGGGCAAAGCTGCTATTTTTACCCCCCCCCCCAGTAGTGTTCTGATGACTCCTTGAGAATGTGGTTGCTATAGGAAGCACCAGCTGTTTCTTGCCTGGGTCCATGTCTTAGGCATATTTTTGTCCCCAATTTCTGGCATTATGCCTGCCTGGCATTTAGTAGGTCTTTGGTAAATATTTGCTGAATTACGTGTGCCGGATGGAAAGGCTTGCTGGGTGTGTGGCTCCTTCTCGGTGACAAACCCCTTGCCTCTCCAAGAAGGAGCTTCTTAGCTTCTCAGTAGGAGCACTATGAGTCACACTTGGCCTGGCTGACTCAGCATGGTCCCCAAGTCTCTAGCCCATTCAGAGCAGGCAGTCATCCTGGACCCACTGAGGATTCTCAGAGTGAAGATGGGTATTGCACACACAAGTTAATATAGAGATGTGCACTGGAAAACACTAGCTCATTGAGCAGAATGGAAAAAAATTAGCATGAATATAATAATTAGGTTGGGGCTCTGGGCATAAATGATCCCCCAAGCCTTGCTCTGGGGTGTTGGGGAGGGGTGGCGAGTACTCTTTGTTTCCCTCGCACTGCCTCTCCTCTGCCTTCATTATAGAGTCACTGAGAAGTGACTTAAGGTGAACTGTAAAAGGAGAGGTGCACTTGCGTGATAGATGTGGGAGTGGGTGTGGGAAGGTTGTTCCAGGCATTAAAAAAAAAAAAAAATTCCATCAAAGAGGCTTGGCTGGTTTTCCATTTCCAGTAATCGCTGACAGTTTTAATTGTTTAACATTTTTCAAAGTGTCCTCGGCACCTCAGGATGTTCAAAACTCGAGCATTTTCATGGGAGCGGTTCTGCCAGATGATAAGAGATAAGTTCTGTGATCAGCAGTGGAAGTGGAGTTGGCAGTCCCAGTGTTGATGGGAATTTAAATATACGGGAGTCAAAAAAATTCAGGAGTTCAAGTTAAATGGTGAACTCGCCCCAGTCCCTTAGGGTACATGGCAGTAGCATGTTCTGAATTGGTGGCAGATTGTGTTAAGTTTAAGCCCTTGTTTTTGCAAAGTCTTTCTGCCAAGGTCAACATGTGAGCGGTAACTTTCAGCTTTCTTGGTTCTTGAAGTCTTACCCACTGCTTAGACTGCTAAAGCGTTTGTGGATCAAGGGTCAAGACTGTCATAAAAACAAAGACTCTGCCCTGCTCAAGCTGTGGTGCAGAATCTATATGACACCAAGACAGGTCTCTGCCTGAGTGTGACTTCATACTGACAAAAAACAGTAACTTCTGCATTTGGATGATATATAAATGCCATGGACTCTACCCTTCTGTCTGTCTTTAAACTGTTCAGTGATATAAAGGCATCCAGATTCTTGTGTGGCCACGACCAACACCATATCCAGATCCATGATGGTTGATGTGTATGTCAGCTTGATGAGACCTAGACTCACAGGGGAGATGGGCTTAATGTATGCCTGTGGAGGTATTACCTCCATTAGGCTAATCAAAAAGAGAAGGCCTTTCCACTGTGGGCGGCACCATTCCCTAGGCTAGGAACTTGAATGTCTACAAATAGGACAATGAGTTGAGATCAAGCACTTATCGCTCTCTGTTTCCTTACTGTGGATCTACATGACCAGCTACTTCAAGCTCTTGCTGTCAGGAATCACCTACTGTAATGGATTGTACCTTGCACTATGACCAGGATAAGCCTTCTCTCCCATAAGTCGCATATATCAGGGTGTTGTGTCAAATCAACAGGAAAAGAAAATAAGACAAGAACCATTCTAATTTTGCTAAATCAAACTATATTTTGGATAACAATTCTCCTGCACCCTGCTCCGGCCCTGGCTGCTACTATTTAACTTTCTGCCTTTGTGATATTAACCCCTTAAAAGAGCCAATCAAATGGCCTGAGACATGGCTGAGTGTAAAGGTGCTTGATCTCAGGATGACAACTGGAATTCACCTGGTGGAAGGAGAGAGCCCACTCCTGCAAACTGTCCTCTGACCTGCACATCTGTGCATGGACACATACACAGCAAATAACTGTAAATAAATGTTAAAAAAAAAAAATCAGTGCAAATCTAATAGTATTGTCATTTCATACTGGCTTGTTTTTCTTAGCTAGTGTATTTTTGGTAATAACTTCATTAGGTGATAACTTATAAATCACTAGAAGTAAATTGATTGATTGTTTGTTTGTTTGTTTTAGTAATTTTAGTTTCTTTTCTGTAGTTTCCAAAAATAATACACGTTTATTTCTTTCTGTATTTAAGCTGTTTAATGTGTATGTTTGGTGCATGGTATGTGCCTCTCTCTCTGCCTCTTTGTCTCTGTCTCTCTGTCTCTGTCTCTGTCTCTGTCTCTCTCTCTCTCTCTCTCTCTCTCTCTCTCTCTCTCTCTCTCT
>NC_034605.1:48705973-48715134 GCF_900095145.1 Mus pahari | reverse complement strand
ATATATATATATATATATATATATATATATATGTGTCTGTATATTTGATGTGTTGAATAATGTAAATGTATACATGTATAAGATGTGTGGTGTGCGTGTGTGTGTGTGTGTTGTATTTATGTATGTGACGTGTGTATATTCATACGGTGTGTGTATGTAGGGTATATATGTAGGGCATGTAGGTGTGTGTGGTGACCTCAGGTGTGTATGTGGGTTCACAGAGAAGGATGCCAGGTGCCCTGCTCTATCACTCTGATCCTTGTTCCTTTCAGACAGAGGTTCTCACTGAACCTGCATGTAGGCGGATGGCCAACCCCCTCGGTGATTTCCTGAAGGGCTACAGGCGACCATATCTGACTTCTTATGCAGATTGCTGAGGATTTTAGCGCCAGTGCTCGTGCTTGCTCAGCAAGCAGCTTTACCCAGTGAACCCTCTCCCTGCCCCCTGAATATGTGATTACTATCTGTCAAGTCCAGTTAGAAAAATGCTAGGAAGTAAACAAGAGCAGAAGGTTGGGAAGTGACCAGACTATGCTCACATTATTCTAATCAATTCAGGGAGAGGTCCACAATGTTTGATTTACATGTTTCTTTTCATTTAAGTAATGCCTTCCTCCCCACAGCCAGCGGTATGCAATTGCCTCTTGTTCTTGTGATGGTGTTGTTTCTCACTTGTTCTGATATGTATGCTAGAGAATCAACAGAATGAATTTCCTGCGGCCCAGAGTGATGCGGTGGTACATTTGGTGAGTGTGTGTGTGTGTGTGTGTGTGTGTGTGTGTGTGTGTGTGTAGTGTCTGCATGTACATAGGAACATGTGCCCATATATGCTGTGGAGACTATTGACTAATGTCAAGTGACCTCTGGCCTGGCTGGCCAGTGAGCTCTGAGGACCCATCTGCAAGGACAGGATTTGAATTTGCAGGGGTCTCTGTAAAGCACCATGGCCGGCAAACTGTTGATCATCGAGAAGCAAGAAGGCAATTAGGTTCAGCGTGGCTCGGTAGCTGGTGTTGGTGCAAACTTCAAGACGCTGACCTCTAGTAGGCATATTTAAGCACAAAACAATTTGGAAAAATAATTTCCTGGCAATAATTAACTCAGTCCCATATCTTAAGCACCACAAAGCTTAAGATATGGCTATGTTGAAATTGCTTATAAAGTACAAGTAACATCTTCTAGAAAGGTAGGCTCTAAAGATTGAGAAAAACAAACTCAAGATGAGGGTTGGAGGGAGGATCCAGCATAGCTTGGCCACACAGATAGCAGAAAGGTCACCAGGCTATTAACCATATCTGCTTCCAGCCTCCTAAGCAGAAAATAGGTTATACACCTCTCCCTTTGACGTGACAATCTGTGTGTTAAATTCCTGGCTCCCTTAGAGCTTATCTATGAACACAGAACCTCTGCACCTCCTACATGATTTGACCGAACTATTAGCCATGCTGGTACATGAGTTATTTGAGGTCTATGATTCCCATCAAATAAACAGATCTCTTTATGGAAAATGACCACAGGTATGGTACAGGCATGGTGACCCACACCTGTCATTCAAGATTTGGAAGGTAGAGGCAGGAAACTTAGGCTGAAAGATCCTGTCTCAAAAATTCAAAACAGACAAATGTGGAAAACAGTAATCTTTAAAAAGGAAGAAAAGTGGCAGTTTATGTCTCATGGCTTCTGGGAAAGGTATTCATTGGTGTAGTTATTTTGGAAAGTGGGCATTTTCCAGGAAAGATAAGCATGCACATATGCATTTTAATTATATAGTTTTCCCATTGAAAAACCGCTATGTGTGTGTGAGCTATAAGCCATGGAGGGGGTTCATTACAATCTTAACTATGTTAATGATTTCAAAGTCCAGAGCCAAACTGAGTGTTTGGCAGAGTAAAGAGAAGCCAAGCGTGTGACCTCGGGATGGTCCAGCAAGTAAGGCTATGAAACCGAAGACCAGAATTCAGTCTCTGGGTCTCACACAGAAGAAAAAGAACCGCTTGCCATGAGTTGTCCTCTGTGCTGTGCCACGCATGTATCTACATGTGTATATGTATATGTATATTTCACTGAACTATCTATTGTTATATATATCAAACATATTAAAAAGCACATTATGATATAAAATCAAATTAAAGGATACTATATAACATGAACATTGGCTAATCTGTGGCTAGCAATTCAGAAAAAATCACAAGAAGCCAGTATTAAGCCACAAGGATATAAGTTACGAAAAAAACATCTTTTACACTGTGAATATATATACATATATATGTGACTAAACAACTCACTTTTCACCCTGAGACAGGTAGGAAAAGCCTGGAAGCTTAGAGCAGCTTCCATTAAAATTCATATCCCTCTGTTTTGAGAATATCTATGGAAATGAAAGCTACCAGCTATTTCTGCCATTTCAGTGTTCACATGTGATTTTTTTCCAAGTGCCCTGCACAGAAAGTCTCTAAAATATCACATGTACTCTGCTGGCAGGCTGCAAACCAACAGAAAGATGGCTGGGTAAAAAGGAACTCATGCACGCAGAATATTTTTATCTTTAAAAAAAAATTACATTCATTCCTGAAATAGAATATTTGGAGAGGAGCTTTTCGTGAATGATGGTAGATTGAAGGCTGTTTCTAAAAATAGAGCAGCAAGCTTTAATAAATGAAAATTAGGGTCCTAATCAGTGCTTTATGGGCTCAGCACGGATCATGTCACTCACCACTATAGTTAACGTGGGCCACGCCTCTTCTAGTTCTGTTATTTGCCTGTTGGGCTGTGATGGGTCCATCAGCACATCATCATCATCACCACCACCACTGTCCCTACCATCACCACCAGCAACAGCAGCAGCAGCAGCACCATCAACATCATTATCAGCAGCAGCACCATTATCAACATCAGCATCATTATCAGCATCACCAACATCAGCATCATCAGGACATCACCCAAAGCACATGCTTTTCTAGGTTCTAAGATAATGTCTTTATAAATATCCCACTTGATGGATGCATGATCCTGCCACACGTTCTTTGCCTTCCTCTAACCTAACACCCTCTGCCAAGTTCCAGTATTACACCCTGTGTTGGCTTGTATATGCTTGGGCCAGGGAGTGGTATTATTAGGAGGTGTGGCCTTGTTGGAGTAGGAGTGTCACTGTGGGAGTGGGCTTTAGTACCCTAGTCCTAGCTGCCTGGTAGACAGTGTTCTAATAGCAGCCTTCAGATGAAGAAGACGTAGAAGTCTCAGCTCTGCCTGCACCATGCCTGCCTGGATGGTGACATGCTCCCACCTTAATAATAATGGACTGAACCTCTGAACCTGTAAGCCAGCCCCAATTGAATGTTGTCCTTTAAAAGACTTGCATTGGTCATGGTATCCGTTCACAGCAGTAAAACCCTAAGACACATCCCTTCAACTGGCTGAGTTTCTCACTGCTGCATGGACAGATATTCAGTCATCTCCGTTCATTTGAGAGAAGCTTAACAATCTGTGTAAGCAAAGCGGTACCTATTTCTTTCAAACCTGTATCTCCAGAGTTTGGATCTAGACTTCATGTGTCTAGAGGCACAATAATCATACACCGAGTATATGTGCCATTCAATTGGCCCAGTAACTCTGTGCTAATATTAGTTACGTTCTACAGAATTGAACAACAGAGGCTCAGTGTGTAAATAACTTGACCATATTTGCTCAGCTTGTGAGTAATGGGGACTATAATTCAAAGTCATTGTGTCTGCCATCAGGGCCATTTGCCCGACAGCTCCATTTTACTATCCATCATTTGCTGCTGCATAGAGGATCTTCTTTTCATACAATCAAATCATCATCATTTTTTTTTTAATTCCTTGACTTTGCCTTTATAGCACAGAAGCATGTTCTGTTTAGGATCATTTCTATTTACATGTTCAAAGGTCTCCCCACTGCTCACCCACATTTCAGCCTGGGTTGCTGCCAGCCCTTTGTAGCTCATGAGAGGCTGGCTCCTGGCATTGTCTGGGCTCTAAAGCTCTGTTGGTATGTGAAAGCTGCAGATCTGTTTCAAGGAGGAAGCATCCCCAGGTGATCTACGGGGTCGCATTATCTCTGCAATGCATGTAGCATCATGCCTTGTCGAATGTCGTCTAATGACCTTGGGTCTGAGCAGGTGCTGACATGTGACCCTTGCTCATTTGTCACTTTCTACATTGTGAGGTGTACCGAAATAACAGGGAAGAGGAAAAAAGCAGAAGAGGTCCTCTCCTGGATGTCTGGAAACAGTTAGCAATGCATGCAGCATTTACTCTTGTAATTCTCTTTTGTTTGTTCTGGGATACAAGGGCCAACTTTGAAGTTAAAAATAAAATAACTATTGTTAGAAGCTGAGGTGGTCACCCTTTATAGTGGAGCCTCAGGTCCGGATGAGTCACTGCAAAGACTCCTCCTGGAATGTTTGCAGGGCTGGCCAGTAGGCAGGATAAACGCTGGCGTCCTTAACTGAGCTGTACCAAATCCCTTCCTGGCTCCTTTTGTACAGAGGGGGAGACCCAGGGACTCACAGGAGCTCGGCAAATTCCACATCACTTAGCCCCAGACAGACCCAGACTGAGCCCCAACCCCCTTGATAGAGCTCATTCTTTTTGCCTAGGTAATCTCCTGCTATACTAGTGGTTCAAAGCCTTCCTAATGCTACGACCCTTTAATATAGTTAGTTCCTCATGTTGTGGTGACTCCCCGACATAATACTGTCATGTTGCTACCTCATGCCTGTAATTTTGCTATTGTTATGAATTTTTTTTTTCTTACTAAGCACTTCTTTACTCTGTATCCCACGCTGCCCTTGAACTCACTATATATTCCAGGTTTCTATTACCCTTGGGGCAATCCTCCTGCCATATACTTACTTCTTAGTCTCAGACTCACAAGTGTATGGATGACACGTGTGAACTACTACTTTGTCACTTTGCCTGTCTATGCTGTTCATGCCTTTCAGGATCATAGGATCCTCAACACAAAGGTCTCCATCTTGGCAGGTGTGTGTGTGTGTGTGTGTGTTAAAAAAACCTGTGTTTACTACTTTATACCTTCAGCCTTTGGAGACTTCTACTTTCATCTGGCAATTAAATAAGCCACAGGTTCATTCTGCTGTAAAAGTTTAAAATCAAAATAGTAAGTATCTGTCAGTCTGTCTGTCTGTCTATCTATCATCTTATCTTTCTATCTATCTATCTATCTATCTATCTATCTATCTATCTATCTATCTATAGTTAATATTTTACATTATCAATTCCATTTATTAATAAGATCTTGCTAAATCGGAAGCAGGGTCATAGCTTTTCCCTATGGACTCCCTGACTATGTTAATTTCTGCTATCTCCTCAGCTATTCATTGATCTCCCACGTGAAGAAGGGAAAATGTTCTTTTATATTTGGTACCTTAGCACTGGTGCTTAAGAGGAAACTAGAAATCCCCAGGGGAGGGCTGGAGAGATGGCTTCATTGGTAAAGTGTTTGACATGCAGACTTGAGGACCTGAATTTGAGTCTCAGACTCCGTGTGTAAAAGTCAGGTATGATGGAGTATGCTTATAGCCCTGGTGCTCCAGAGGTGGGGAGAGGAGGTTCCCCAGAGCTCACTGGCCAGGCAGTTTAGTCTAGTTGGTGAATTCTGGACCTGTGTCAAAGTGAACTGTGACTGAGAGAACCGCATGTAAGATTGCCCTCAACACACACACACACACACACACACACACACACACACACACACATACACACTGCCCAAAATGACTCACAGATCCTCACAGAATAGTGAAAGACAGGATCCTGCCAAAAATACATGCTGGTATCTAGTAAACTTTTCCCAGACTCAGGGACTGTGCTAAATGCTCTACAATACTGTTCACAAGTTCAGGTATAGCCACCAAGTGACTATATTAGCATTTCTTAAAACGTAAGTAATATGAAAAACAGAATAGAAGGTTGACTCCAGACTCTACTCTACCCGTATATATACCCATATATAGATACTCTACTCTCTCTATATATTTCACTTAGGAAAAGTGGGTATACAAAACTAACAAATGAAAGCCAAACAAGGCCCTGAGGATAGAGTTCATGTTTCTAGTTAGTTTTAACCTGGGATGTTGGAGAGCTGCCTCCATCCCTGGCAGATGCCTGTGAGCTTCTGTCTGACTTGTCTCTCTCTGGCTCTGATCTCACTGTAAGCACCTCAGGACTGCAGATGTACACCAGCACCATTTTTTAAAAGACACATTTATTTCTTTTCTGTGTATGCGTGTGTCTGAGTGTATGGGTACCACTTGTATTGGATGCCCATGGAGACCAGAAGAGGGCATTGGGTCCCGAGAAGCCAGAGCTACAGGCGTTGTAGGCAGCATGGTGTCGGTGCTGGCAACAGAGCCTGGGTCTTCTGGAAGGACAGCTAGTCCTCTTGGCTCTTGAGCTATTTATTCAATCCCAACGTCTGTGTTTTTAACATAGATTCTGGCCATCAAATTAAAGCCAGTCAGGGTTGTATAGTATGTGCCTTTGCTTGCTGGACTATCTCAGTAATAGAGGCCATTATAAGGTTTTTGGTACATGTTATTACATAGAGATAGATGTTCACATTTTTTGATCTCTGGACTGCGATTATAAAACAGAAACAAACAAAAGCAATGGTAATGTGATAAGTCCAAATTTATTCTGCAGCTGGCTTAGTTGGTAAAGTGTTTTGCACTGAGTTCCATTCTAGCACCCACGTGAAAAAGTCATCTACCTGCAACCCCAGCTTTCCAGAGAGGCAGAGGCAGAGGTTAATGAGAGATCTCATCTCAAATAACAAGGATGTGGGCGGGCTACAGCTCAGCAGGTAAATGTGCTTGCTGCCAAACTTGCCAGTCTGAGTTTGAGTTCCAGAACCCACGTGACAGAAGAAGACATGACTCCTGCAAGTTGACCTCTGACCTCTATACACATGCCTTAGCACACAAGCAACCCACCCTCCCCTAAATAAATAAAGGTTAAAAAAATAAAAAAGAAATACAATTGAAGAGGACACTGGACATTGACCTCTGACCTCCACATATATTCACATAGCCGCCCCCGCCCTGCTCTTAGACATGCACACAATGAACAGAGCATATACTCCCACGTATAAATGTATACCTTGTATACCTTGTTTTAATTTGCTCTTTTTGATGCGATTTTGAGTGAACTTTGATGATTTCCTTATGTTTATAGTTTTATAATTATAAATGGGCGTTTATCCACTCCCAGTGAACCAAAGGGCTTCTAGTGACACATCAGAAGCAGCAGCTTCTGCTGGATGACACAAACGTTTTGAGTACTTATCTATCTAAAACACTGTGAATAAAATTCACAGGAAAAAATATCAATGATCCCTCAAAAAATATGAAAGACTGTTGCAGGGTAACCATAAAACAAAACAAATTCTTACCATTATCAGGAAAGGGCATGCTTCTTAAAACACAGGTAGCCAGGGACATGAATAGCTAACTTACAGAAGACATCAAACAGAGAATGTCCATTGTTTCTCCCATAGCAGATGCTCAGAGGGAGCCTGGATGGACAGCCTCAGACATGAGGATGTTATGTGCTTGTGCCCAATGCAGAGCCAGTTCCTGTATCATTTGTTTTATACTAATTTCCCCAGTGGCTGGCAGTTGGGTGTACCTGTGAGCTTTATATTTTCTGCTTCGGATCTGTGGTGGGTCATTTCATTTCTGATCTATGCTTTTCACAGTTCCTAACACCTGTTTGTCTTCCCACAGAACGATTTTTTTGCCAAACTTTCTGAACTCTCTTTAGCCAATCCATTCCTCCTTGTGTATGCACATCCGGGAAGGCAAGTTTGCCCAGATGTTGAAGCATCTCTGAAAAACAAACTGTGAAGGGGAAATAAGTGGTCAATCACAGGGTCACTTGGAAAAACCCATAGTCTTTTCATAACTTTCATTGGAGTACTGTCTTATTCGTATACAATGTTTCTTTTTAGAGGATTTGAATGGTTCTCATTACGTCTTCCTTACAGGTTTCACACTGTCAGCTGTAATTGGCAACTTATATTTTCAGAGTATTATTGTTGGGCCATAGGGAAGTTACTTTGTATCTGTGTGCAAGTTCATGTGTTTGCAGGAACACTTGAATGTAGGCTAGAGGTCAGCTTTGGATGTTGTTCTTTGATCACTGTTGCATTTTGTTTGTTTGTTTGTTTGTTTTTAAAACAGGCTTTCTCCTTGGTCTTGAGCCTACCAAGTAGACTAGCCTGGCTGTGCAGTGAACCTTGGGGCCCAACCTATCTGTGCCTCCTACCTCTGTGCTTACAAGCATGGATGCTGCTGATCAGAACTTATGTCCTTGCAGGACAGTCACTTTCCTGAGATGTCTAAGTTTCTTCCCCATTCCCCCCCCCCCCATTTCCCCTCACTAGTAACCCAGCCTAGCTTTGAACGCATGCCCTTAGTCTACATAGCACTTAGAGTACAGGTGTTCATCACCATACCTGTTCCTAATGTGTTTTTATGTAGTAATTTTTCTGATTCTGAATTTTTATTTCACATAAGATACTTTTTCTAGAAGAATCTGACATCTATAGTTTAAGCTTCATTAATATGGCATCAAGCATAGGGCATTCTTTTTAAAAACACATTCTTGATGTGTGTGTCATAGGGGATAGAGAGTGTGTACATGGTGCTGTAGATATGCAGAGGTCAGGGCACAGCCTGTGGGAGTGGTTTCTCTCCCTCCCCCATCCTGGATCCAACCCTGGCCATTAGGCTTGGTGGCAGGTGCCTGAACTTACTAAGCCATCATGCCAGCCCACATATTCTTAAAACTAAAGGTTATCTTTTATATCTGTTGGGTTCCCCCCTTCTTCTTTTTAAATTTCATTTGGATAACAATCCTAGCCACTCGTCATGTTCCATTTTTTTATGGGTTTAAGGCCCACCTTTCGAAGGGTTTTCTATGTACATATTTATATTTGTCATATTTTGTACACTTCATGTTCTTGTTTTAGTTTCTCAGTTCTTTCCTAATTTCTTGAGCTGATCTTTTAAATGTTTTTGGATAATTTAAAAAATACATAAGGTGGCTTCTCCTAACTAAATCAGTCTCAGTCTCTCTCTCTCTCTCTCTCTCTCTCTCTCTCTCTCTCTCTCTCTCTCTCTC